>NW_006263864.1:2251767-2252141 GCF_000469605.1 Apis dorsata | reverse complement strand
CCTCTCCTCCTTTTTTTTTTTTTTTCTTTCTTTCACGAGGTGCCCGTAATCGCGGCATAAATTAACAACGAACATACTTTGGGAAACACACTTTTCACAAGGAAATTACAGCCAACTTTGTTCCTCGTTTAATCCATGCAAATGAATTCATTCCGAGAGTAGAGACATCAATTTTCATATCTACGCTTATTACATAATTCGTGAAAACAAACGAGATGATTCGTCTATTACGTTTATTGAAAAAACGAAAATTCTCTCACGATCAATTAAATTTATAGTTTTAAAATTCCACGAATGTTGTAAGGCTTCCACTTCAATATCAATCATGGAAGTTACATCGAGAGCGATTTTTATCGACAAATATTTTTATCCGC
>NW_006263864.1:2241234-2251478 GCF_000469605.1 Apis dorsata | reverse complement strand
TTTTTTTTTTTTTTTTTTTTTTTTTTTTTTTTTTTTAGAAAAATGAGAGCGAAGGAACGGTCGGATGTCATATATTTTTTTTCACGAATCGCAAACCCAATTACTTTCGAACAAACACGATTAAGAGACAAGAGATAAAACGTTGGCTGGGTTAATAAGGTAATCCTAAGGGGAGACTTCGTAAACGAAGGGGCACGAGAGATAAGAGATCCGCACAGATCGAAGCCACGAGCCACGGTTGACAATTCCGCGTCACGCGAATAGATCTCGTAACGAACGTTCACTGCCCTTCGTAAACCGATCGTGCTTAAGCATCGTGCCTCCCCCTTCTTGATGCTCTCCCTCGACGCATCCGTTGTTCCCTCGTCGCTTTATCTATCGCTGCCTATTTTTTTTAAACGTCATTACGCGTAATAGCGCAATTTGTGTAATAGCTAGACTCGGCCGTTTCCGTCGCTGTTCGGCAAGACTCGGCCACGCGAGCAACACGCGATCGCCAACCTGGCTGGACCAGTTCACAGATCTTCCAGGTGGGTCTGGTGGGGAAAATAACCGGATCTCCCCTCCTCCCCCCTATGCGTGTGTGTACGTGTCCGCTACTTTTTTACCTTCCACGAGGAGAAACCGAAGAACGAGGGACGAAGAACAGGATAAGGAGCAAGGATGATGGTAGCAAGTAGGATGGAGAGCCGTTCTCGAAGATGCCGGGAGGCTTGACCCCGCCAAGAATCTCGCATCTGCTCTGTCTTTCGCTCTTCCTCCTCAACGTTTGCTTTCCCTCCTTCTCTCTCCCTCCCTCTCCATCTCCCTTAATCTGCTTTGATCTTCTCCTTCTTTCTGTCTCTCTCTCTCTCCCTCTCCCTTCTCTCCTCGCTCGCCTCTCGCCTCGTTTCTCCTTTCCCCTTCCCCAACCTGATGCTGCTGCTCAGGGACTAATTTACCGACTACGAGTCGGTTCTACCTGCCAGCTTCGCAACGTCCGGATCGTATACGGGAACAACGTGGTGGTACTTGCGCGCCGATGTGTCGGCTTTTCGTGGAGGAGGGGGTTTGGATTTATGTCTCGGAGAAGTTGTAAGGTCGAAGGTGGAAGCTCCTCGCGATGCTCTTTGCCAAGATTTGTTGTCGTTTCGAAACAAGCGCGTCTTTCATCGTTGACGCGATAATTTCGATCACGCTATATTATTATACGTTATACGTTACCTCTCTATGATTTTGAAACGAAATCGATTTTCCACCGCTCGTCTTTCCCCCCTTCTCTTATTTTCTTCCTCCTCCCATTTATATCCGGGGAAGGTGAATCTGTTTATCGCGTTTAATGTCGAGATACAC
Organism: Apis dorsata; assembly: GCF_000469605.1. NCBI lineage: Eukaryota > Metazoa > Arthropoda > Insecta > Hymenoptera > Apidae > Apis > Apis dorsata. Next base: position 2,250,146 of record NW_006263864.1, on the reverse strand, counting down.
GCGAGATAAAAATCTAAATTAAACGAATGAAACTCGCCGGCGAGATGTTACGTTCACGCGTAACAGGGGAAGTTTTCGTGGCACATCTCTCGATTTCGTTCAAAGAAAATGTTGTCCTTTACTTTTCAGCTGTTCCACTCTTCCGTTGTTTCTTTTCCGTTTCGTTTCGAGTTCTTTTGTTTCGAGATAGCGATCGTGGAACGAGGAGGAAGAGAAAGAAAGAGAGAGAGAAAGAGACGAAGGGAAGGGAAAAGAAAAAGAAGGAAAGGAAGAGACAAAAAGTTGGTACTATTCAGTTGGTTGTACGCGTCTCCCAGTCTCTGAACTGAATAACCGTAGCAGTGACGGCGGGACGGGAACTTCTCTTTAATTCATTAAAACTTTACGCATGACGTTTTAGATATTTATCTCGGCAACCCCTTTTATCCGCTATAACTCCGTGCACTTTGAGTCTGGCCGAAAGCCTCGACTACTACACTTTTATTCCCGCGCCGCGGTTTCTCTTTCCTCCTCTGTATTCCTTCCAATACAGCCTCCTCCTCTATCTCTTTCTCCTCCCTCCTCTCGAGCGTTTTACACTCATCTTTACTTTTTCTCTCTCCCTTCTACTCCTCTTTTTCCAGTTTATCCATTTTCTGTCTCCCATCCTTGTCTCATCCTCGATCATCTCTTCACCCTTTAAACCTTTCTTGTCCTCACCGTGTAATTTCTTTTTGCGTCGACGCTTCGGCCAAGGTGCGCATCATCGTTTATAGATTCTCAGGATTCGATGGTGTAAGATTCACGTTCATCACTTTCCATCGTAGCGTGACGTGGAGGAAAGGAAGAATAAAAATTCTTCTCGTCTCGAATTTGTGTTATTTGTATTATTAGAGATAAAAGTTCGAGTCGTAAATTTGAGAAAAACACAGATGATGTGTTCTGGTTGTGGATGGTTAACGCGTTTTTAACGATCCGATTTCATTCACGCAGGTCGTTATTATTCGTGAACAACAAGAAGGATCGAGAAACAAACTCGAGGTAACGATAAATCATCCAACTGTTCTAAAATGTTGTCGAAAAAGGACGAGTTTGTCTCGCGATTTTCAATCTTCTTCTTTCGCCACGTTGTTGTTCCCTCTTGGCCCGATGCGCGCGGCCAAAGTTGTACCGATATTTACAATTCCATTGCAAAGAAAGGTACGGCTGAAACCACTTCTTGAACGTATTTTCAATCGACAATCCTATGTTGAGATTTCATTGTGATAGTGTATTGATAGAGGAAAAAGAAAGAAAGGGAAAAAGAGGGGTAGAGAAAGAGAGAAAAGGGGTTTTCTCTTGCGAAATAGAGAACCGAGATATCTAAACATTCTTTCGTACGGTATACATGGAATTTTTACTTTTAACTTAGTAATTTAACTTCTCTATCGATATTTTCTTCCTTCCTTATTTGCATTGTTACAATTGCTATAAATACAACAAATATAACCTGTCAGTCTGATTCAATCTGATCCAAATACAACAAATCAATCGTCTCCCCTCAAAAAGTTATTCTCTCGGTTCTCTCCCCTTCCTCTCTTCTTCCTTTTTCTTTCCTTCTCTTTTTTTTCCTCTTCGAGTATTAAACTCGAGGCGCACGATGTTACCGAACGATATTCGATTCGCTGAAACCAAGCCTCTAAACGAAGGACGAACGAGTTTCTTAGCCGTAACCTGCTGTTATGCCTCCGTCGAGGGTTTAGCCGGTTTTGCAGGTTGGAATTGGCTAGCCGTTCGCATTACGGTATCGTTATGCTGCTCCTTTTACGGCTCCTCTCTCCGTATCTCGCTCTTTCGAAATTCGAGAAATATGATACCGAATAGGCTAGGCGATTCGCTAAAAAACAGGCCTGTAATTACAACACCACACCTTTACACCTTCGCGCCTCGTCTCACGCGCGGCCCCCTGTTCGTTCGAAAAATTCGATATTCCGTCCCGTCCCGTCGTATCTCAACTCGACGATTCCCCCCGTGTCGAATTCAATTTCGGTCAAATTCTCTAATGAGAGGTGGTAGCGTTAAACGCTCTATCATTTGGCACGATCCTCTTTGCATACCTGCGCAATCGACGACACAAGCCAACTACTTTCGCTTGGACGATTAAGCCGGGCTAACTTTGGATAACGATACACGTACAATAATCATCATAGTCAGGTAAATAATTACACGTTTTAACCGACATATATTCCCCGTTAATATCCGGCTCTCGATTGAAATTACGGTAGCGAAATCGGCGGTGATCGATTAACGAACGCGTCGTCCTCCGTTACCGAATCTCGCGTCTGGCGCCAACCCCGTGCGAATCTGTCCGCCCGAATCTTCGTCGGCAGTGTTATAATTACGCGCTCAATTATTATTTTGAGCTAATTAGTCCGTCGGCAATTCTAATTTACGCGCGCACCTTCGAATTTGAATCTCGCTCTTACCGTTCGATTTCTCTCTTACACACGGAACGAAGCCACTTATTGTAACAACATAATTCAACATATAATTTAACAGTGTCTAGTTTCTTTTTTTTTTTTTGACGTAGTTTAAATTCTCATCGAGTGCATCGTGGGTCCAAAATTGGATGGGGGAATTTGATGAGAGCGGGTTAGGAAGAGGGCAGCGTGGGGGGAGGAGGATTCGCAACAAGATTCCGCATCGAGTTTAAAGGCGTGCAACGTGGTTGCACGTGCAGACGGTTTACCAAGCATTGAGCGTCGCGTCGCGGTTTCCCCGTCTGCCATGAAACGGCACGTATTCAGACTAATCGGCCTAAAAGCATTTCAAGAGTGACTCATCGTCATTGCGACTTTCGCGAGCGTTTTTCCCGGGAAAAAGAAGGTGAGGAGGGGGAGGGGGTATGGCGATGGAACGAAAGGAAAAATAAACAGGGAGAACTCGCACAAAGTCCGAATACGCTAGTTTTTTTCCTCCCCCTATCCTCCCCCTCCCCCGACCGGTTGAAAACGAGCCCCTTGGCGACAGAGATTTTCCTCCTTGCCGTCCATTCATCGATTCGCTCCGCGGTTACCTTCTTTATTCATTCGGTTAATCACCCGATTTTTTTTTTTCGTCGAGAATAGAATATATACTTTTATCTTCGCTCTTTTATCCTGCTTATGTATATAAATTAAGTTTCACTTTTTTCTTCCTGTGAAATATAATATAAACGGTCTGCTTTCGAGTTACTCGAAAGTCGAACTATTCGCGTCGTTTTATTTCAAGTCGTTTGTTCGACTCGACTCGACTTCGCTTGTCACGAGTTTTCAACCATCTGTGCTCCCCGCATTGCGAATACGGAATCAAATTTATTCTTTAGGAAAAAAAAAAAAAGAAAAAAAATTTAAATTCATTCTGCGAAAGGGATGTCTCGCAGAAGGAAGATCGCGAAGCGGATAAACACGTTCTTTTCTGATTTCATTCGGTAATTCTTTACGTATTCAATAGGTTCAATTTGATTCCCTCGAGTCGTAATTTGGATTACGCGCCCCCCTCCCTCCCCCTTTAACGAACGAGCAAATCGAAGTCGCGATCCATCTTTCTCTCGAGGGCGTATCGAATCGATTTTATAACGGTAACAACTGTAAACAATTGCGAAAACAAGGCGTGCTCCGCGCGTCAAGGTTTTTATCACCATTCCTTTAATCCGTCACCTCGACGCACGCGAGGGGATGCGTTTTAAAAAATGAAATTCCTATTCCTCCCGCAGCCATTTTATCGTGAAAGGTTGCTCCACGTCGACGATATATCGCGGCACCGAATCGCGTACCCCTTCCACCTTTCCACGGATGTAACGAGCACCGCGAGAGGAGAGCTACCCGCACAGCTACGTGCACACCATTACCCGTGTTCCCGTTGTCTGAGGAAAGGAGAGCAGGCACCGTTACGCATTGAAAATGTACTTTTGCTATTTCCTTAAACGCCTTGAAATTCACTCCGCTAGCCTTTATTGCGAGGCCTTATTATAGCAGGAGAATCGATACTGTCTCCTTGCGGTATGTTTATATCGTGTGCTTGTATCTTCAATTCCGTTTTTCGAACCGAGACCAATTTCCCCTTTATTCCCCAAAGTGACTTTCTCAAAAAAATAGAAAGAAAGAAGAAATTCTGCTTCTTCGCGTTTCGATTTCGAGATTTCGTTATTGAAAGAAACGATAGTCATTCGGTATCGAAGTTTCGTGATTCAACGATAAAAAAAAAAAAAAGAAGGTGGTCAGAGAGGAAATTGGCGGGAATTTTGATTCGTCCCCTATCCTAGCGTTTCCCTCTCTCCTCCATCGATCCACTCGGATCGTTTTCGTTAAATACAGCGGAATTTGCATTAAGATTTACGTAATCAGCGTACGCGCGTACATTTACTTAGATTCAATTCGGGGCGGACAATTTTGGGCGATATTCCAGCGTGTACGGAGACGACGACGGGGGAATCACCGCGAATCAGCAACGTTGGCCACGAGGCGGGGTCGGCAGAAGAGGGTTGGAACAGAGGAGCGACGGGGAGGGAGGAAGTGGAATTAATTCTTTGTGGCTGGCACATTTGCCGCGCGGAATTCGCCCGGCATTACCAAGACTTCCGTCGGTCGGTAAACGAACCCGCAGAGTGGACTGATCCGGCTGAGATCCGTATGCGCGTGGCGTTGCATTTCATTAAAGCGGAAGGTGGCCGCGAATGGAAAAAGAAACTGTGGGAGGGGGAGGGGAGGGTGGCAAGGAAGGATCCAACGGTGTCCACGTTGGTCCAATTACCTCTCGGCCTCGTGAAATTCACCGGCCATCCTCGTTAACAAAGGCTCCACCGAGCATAATAAATTTCAATGTTTTTTTCGTTCCTCCTCCCCTCTTTCTTCCCCTTCATAATTATAATTTAGAAACTTTTTCTATTTCGTTAGGGGTTGTAAATTAACGTGGCCGCGGCCCCACTTCTCCCTCCCTCCCCTTTTCCTCTCACTCGTTACGGCGCGTTTGTCCAACGCATTTGATAATTTCATCCCTTTCCCCTCCCCCCTCTCCTCTTTCTATTGTTGTCGCGCAATAAGGCGCGCATCTACAATTTTTCGTCAAAGTAAAAATAAAATTTCCACAGCTCCCTCTCCTCCCTCTTTTCCCCGTTTTTCTCGCTTTCCATTCTTACGTTTAATTACAACGTTTCTCAACCGACGGATTACTATAATAAACAAAAGGAAGGATCTTCTTCCCAAAGAAGAAGCGTATGTGCGTAGAATATATATATATATATTTAGTTTTCGAGGCGGAAACGGTGAAACTATGGCTTTGCCTCGTAAAAATATCGAGACATGGGGAGGTTTTTGTTTGTCCGATTGCAAGCGACGGGGATATCGCCGCGATTCCCCAGCAAAGGAAAACGGAGACAGTGGGATTGTTCGCGCCACCGGTGGAAAACTAGATTTCGCGTGTTTCCCGGCAAAACATTTAGCATGGTCGAGCGCACGTTCCAATGGTATTTATTCGAAAACTTAATTATTCTCGCAATTACCCGCCAACTTCTCACGCACGAGGGAGGAGGAAGGGAGGGGAGGGGGAATCGAGCGTGCTCGCTAGACGTAAATTTACATTGCGATGCTGTTTCGAAACTTCTTCCCCGATACCTAACCGAAGATGACGCGAACTTCGCTATTTCACCGACGAAATAACGTTAGGTACGAGAAATTATTGTCCAAAGTTCCCCCGTTTTCGACCCTCCACCCAGTTTCTTTCTTCTTGCCCTACGCGTATGTACTTATTACCCGACTATACAGTCCTTGTATTCGCGTTCAGAAACTTCTTGCGACTTGAGGGGAAGGCAAGAGGTTATAACTTTGAATATTCATAGACTGCAAAAAGGAGAGACGGAGGAATCTCTAATTGTACCACTGACGGGAATACGTCCGTCCCGTGTAATCTCGCTCTCCTTCGCTCCGAATCTTCGTTTCCAATCCTCATCCTTCGACGCGCTTCGATTTTCGTCCGTTACAAAAAAGAACAGAGAAAAGAAAAACACGAGGAGGGGGAAAGAAAAAAAAAAGGAGTTAGACAGAATCGATTTTTCGCTCCTAGCCCTCCTGTCTTACGTACGTACACGCAATTCTAGATCCGGAAGATATCGTGCCGGTAACAGAAATTCACCGAGATACAGATTTAAATATTCATACGTGGGTTTGAAAAATGGTAGGAATACTATTTATTACAGTTATCCGTATCTCCGCCGTTACAGTTTGGTTGGGTCGGGTTTGTATGCGCGCGCTTTGTACAGCCGCTTTTCAAAGAGTCTTGGCGCTCGCGAGCTTGTTTCCTTGTTTCCGGACAAAAAGCCCGCGAGAAAGAGACGGAACTATTCTCCGAGTTTAAGGAATCTACTTTGAGATCCTTTTGTTCTTGTTGCCGCGTCGGGTCGGGGGCCTGGCGTGCAGAGGAAGGAACAGGGACGGGGGGTGGGTTTGAAAAATGGATTCGTGCCGGGCGTATTTAAAAGTTAGTAGGGCGAGCGTGCAAGGAGAGGAGGGCGGCCACTTAACGCGTGCAAATCGTTCGAAAATCGGTGTAATTGAGTAACGAGTTGAGCACCGATGTTTAAGCCAGGGACGAAAACAAAGCGGTGAACGTTGGCGTTGCGGAGTTGGCGAACGAACCAACACCGATGGGAAACGAGGACTCCCTTTCTTTCGCCCCTCTCGAAAAGGCAAGACCGGATACAGTCGGTCGAGTGTGTCATTACAGAAGCTTAAGCGAGAAGCGTAAGCTCGCCGACGGTGTACGGTAACGGAGGAACGACTAGGAAGAGATAATGCTTCTACGCCGAGTTGTAATACGCTGCCAGAGAGACCTGATTCCGTAAAGGAAGAAAAAGAAAAAGAAAAAGGAAAAGAGAAGAAAAGAAAAGGGGAGGGGGGAAGAAAAAAAAATGTTAACATCCTGTTTTCGAGAGCAGTTTGAGATGTTCTGAATACCGAGATCTATGATTATAATACCGCGCTTTTTGCTACCAGCCTTGGCAAAGCGAAGCGTTCTTCGTTAGACGGCCAAGTTTGAAAACTTCCTGGATTCCGCTCGATTCTAAATTCGAGACGGGATAAAAAGCAACAGCGATCTCTTCTACTACTCTTCTTCTTCCTCTTCTTCTTCTTCTTCTTCTTCTTCTTCTTCTTCTTCGAAAAACGTTTCAAAGTTATCCAAAGTCGCGCGCCTTTTGTTTTCTTTCCAACTATCGGAGAGGAATTTGTTAATCCACCGCCTTCCCCCACTCCACTTCTCCGTAAGCGGTTCTGTACTTTTACTTCTTCTTCGTTCGGATACAAAGGAATGCTGGGCGCGAAGAGCGCGAAATAAAATTACGCAATCGCGCCGACTCGATCTTCAAATACATTAAATACAAGAGAGAAAGAAAGAAAGAGAAAGAGAGAGAGAAAGAGGGAGAGAAAAAGTTTCGAAAGAAAGTCGGTCGACTAGCTCATTGCCTCCTCCGATCATCGATAATGTCCTTTCTCGAAGGAAAGATTCTAATAATCTGTTAATTTAATTGCCTGCGGCCAATTAAACGCCCTAATACAAAGAATTATTATTTACATTTTGGTTAATGATGGCAAACGGGAACAATAGTTGGAACAATAAGCGAGGCAATAAAAACGTCACGAAACGTCGAGGATTCTTTCTTTCATAAGTTCTCTTCTTCCTCGTTACCCTTTTTTCTTTCCCCCCTCCCATCTGATTCCTCTTTAAGAAGCTTACTTTCAATAAGAGAAACTGGAAACTCGCACAGTGGGAAGAATCGCCCACCCTTCCTGTTTCATCTCTCTAAACGTTCGTCTCGCTTGTCTCATTTTTACCCCCTTCCCACCTCTCTCGTCACGAGCCTTTGTCCTTTCTTCCAGACCCTCGATCATCAGCGATCCACTGTGATTACTGCTTCCCTTGTCCTTCGATCTCTCCCCCCTCTTCTCCTCCTCCTCCTCCTCCTCCTCATCAAGCCAGTTGTTTCAAACAGACGAGCTGCTGTCGTCGAAACTTTCGATGGATCTTCGTTCCCTTTTTGCCTCTGCATCGCGTTCTCAACCGATCATCCATGATAAATCGTTCGCCTTGGGATCGTCCAAGATGACGCGTCGGATCGACAATCTCAAGTGATTGTTTCATTCGTCCTCTCTTTCTAATTCCCTTAACCAATCACCATGTACGGTCACCCATCGATCGTTGTATCGCCGATGTTGTAACTTTCGCCGGGAAATGCAATTAACCAATGCGTTTTCCCTCGGATTTCTTCGATCGATGAACGTGACCCGCGATACGATTCGTTTAAACGTTCCGCGTGTGTCTTTTACTTGTTGCGCTTCGACATGCAGAGTGCGCATCGATCCTGCTACAACTTTTTAAACTTTTAAACAACTTTTATAGATCAACGCACGACTCATTGTGGTATCGTGAATCATTTGTGGAAATCAATTGTTTCACTCTATCGTGTAACAATAGGGATTGAAAATATTCTTTGAAAATTATTTATAAAAGAATCTCTTTATTGTTCAAAATTTATTGTTAACGGGACCGTCAATGTAATACTTTAAAAATCAAAAATAGTTTTATTTAATAGTTCAATATCGATTTAATTGATTTGTCGGCTAAACGATAAATAAATTTTCGAATTACGCATAAATCATTGTGGACAAAATGGGGGCTTGCTGCTAATTGATTATAATAAAACTCTCCATACGCATGTACATAAATCACTGGTTCATTCATTTTTGACATTCCGTTTTATCGATGATTAAAACGACAACCGTATTATGTGAAACGTAAATTCGAAAATAAAATGTTTATGGATTTCCTTGTTTTTTTTTTTATCGTATATTGTATGAAATATCGATACGATAAAATCGCATCGTTTAAATCTAAACGATGGCAACAACGAGAGAAACAAACTC
>NW_006263864.1:2230902-2241131 GCF_000469605.1 Apis dorsata | reverse complement strand
GAATTTCTTCGTTCCGACTCGAATCGAATTTATTTCGATTTACATCNNTCTCTCTCTCTCTCTCTCTGTCTCTTTCTCTTTCTCTTCTCCCGAGTTGTTCCTTTGCCGAGAGAAAACTTCCGAACTTCATTATGCGTGTCGCGATCCCAAGTCTGCCGCGTGTATTGTTTATCCACGGACAAACCGTTCTAATAAGTCAGAAGTTTCAGTCGCTTCGTGGCTGAACGTCGTCTTTCTTTCTTTCTTTCTTTTTTTTTTTTCCTTTTCCAAGAAGCGCCAAGTTTGCGCTCTCACTTGGGTGGGAGATATTTATCTGTCGTATAATTTAAACGTTGAAGATGAAGATTCGAAAGGGACGATCGTTCCGTGAAAAGGCTACGAATTGGAGGAAAGAGACGACGGGGAACGAGGGATGAACTTGTAATGAGAAATAACAAGTGTTCTTGCCTGTCGTTCGTCTTAGCTTGAAAAACAGGAATAACCTCTTGTTGTCGACTTTACCAAACGATGTTATTAATTGTAACGATCGTTCGAATTACACGAATATTATATTCGAGGCAATCGGGCTTAAAGCGATCGACAAAGCTCCCTTTCCGATTATTTCTTCATCGTTCTCGCATCGATTCTTCTTGCATATTTAATCGTAAATATATTTTTAACAAATATCGCCGAAAAATCACCAAATTTAAGAAAAAATTTAAGAAAAAGAAAATTGAACTGCGTGGAATCGATGAACGAAAGCTAACGAAATCTTTACTTTGTGATCTTCTCTCGAAGATCCTAGGAGATATTTAAAAACATCGAGTTCACGCGCAATTTCGAGAGTGCATTTATCAGTCGCGTATTCTTTTTTTTTTTTTATAGAAAAAGAAGATACAACGTACCCGATATTAACATTGCGTATTAACAATAGCAGTGATCCCTGATGGCGAACAGAAATCCGTTCCATTCGCACGATATATCCGAAACTGGCATAAATCATCCCCCCATTCTGTAACATGCCATAGCGTGGTCGATTAACGCGGCATTAATGTGGCAATTAGAATCCGATTCCTGTTATTCCGACATGTTATAATTAACGCATCGCAACCGCATATTGGACCGACAGCGACCTTTTTTCCTTGAATCCTGTTCGCATGCGATGCATCCGCGAATAATAGAAATAGGAACAATGAATAGAAAAATAGGGACAACGAAGAATTCTGGACGAGGAAATTATTTTTTAAGGAATTGTAATTGCTGTGTTCAAACTTTGAAGAAGAATTGAAGATCAAGGATCATCGAGATCGAGGGTTCCTCTCGAAAGAATTGGCAGAATCTCCTCGAGGTTTCTCGAATCGCGCTACTTAGATTTTTCATAGTTGAAAATGAATTCGAACGACTAGGACGCAATTTATGTCTCATCCTTCGAATATTGAATAAATTGGACTGATTGCAATTTCGAGAATCTTTGCATAATTCTTACGAGTTCAAGGACATTCAGATTGATCACCGGGTGTCAGAATCTGTAATGATCTGTAATTTCAAAAAATCCTTTGTTCCCTAATAGGAGCACTTACGCGTAGCATGTCGCGGCATTTTAGACGAGGTTTCAACCCGCTTATGAAAACATGCGATCGGTTTCTTGTTCGAAGAACTTTGTATCCTGCACAAAGGTGTTCTTCGTTGTTCACGCGATCATTAGACCGTATTGACGTCTTATTATGCTCTTTCTACTTACCAGTTCTGGCATATTAATGATCTCGATAGTATCATTAAGGAAAGCAAGGAGTGAAATAAAATATTCTTAATTCAAGGCCATTCGAGACCACCACTCTACATCTTGTCTCTTTCTCTCTAGGAATATATACTTCTTTAATGTGCTTCTTGTCATTAAAGGAAAGAAGGAAAAAAAAAAAATCTTCGTTACATCGAATAATCACGCGAACACTTCTTGTCAAAGGTTCTCGATGGGCGGTACAATCACGTTGAACTCTTAACGAGGAACTTTTACATTAAAGCGCTAAATATTTTGCAGAGATGTGCAATTACACGAGAGAGACGTTCCATAATGCTCGAGCGTAGTACACGTATACACGAAGCAGACCGTAATTCGTATCGCGGACGACGATGTATTCCTCGTAACGCGGAAAGGCTTGTACCATTCTTCTCTCAACCATCCTCCCCACGTTTCTTTCTTCTTCTTCTTAACGACGTTGCATTGTTAACCGATCAACCGCGCGCTGACTGACCATCGTTTTCGATAATATCCCCGTTTCCTATAACTATATATATATATATATAGTTTCTCGCCTATAATAATTCAATAATACCTGTTATACGCGATGGAAAAATCTCCACGTCTATCGTGTTTCACATTTCCCAATCTCCGCCCAATCTCGAATCTCGCGCTCGTTTTTTAAACGTGTTTTAAAACGCGGAAAACCCGGTTGGCTCCTCGCGTCCCCGGAAACGATGCGTGATTTTTGTTTCCATATGGAGGGGAGGGGGAGGTGTTTTCAATGTTCATGCGGATACACCGCGTTATATATATATATATATGTATATATATATATATGTATATATATATAGCGCGTGTTATACCTTGACAATTTGAGCCGTTATTCGATACAAACTGCATCGGATATTCCGGAATTTTGCCCGGCGCTGCGATATGCATGAGGAACGCGATATCCTTGTAATAGTATTTGCTCGAATGAGAATCACCTATGGCAGGGTGAAAACTAGCAACGACAACGAATGGAAGCCCTCCCCTCCCTCCCTCCGTGCTCGCGTCTACGGGTTCGACGATGCGAGAGCTCTTTCGCCTCTAATTTGTCTTTCGGTTCCGTTCGGCCCGTCTCTCTCTCTCTCTCTCTCTCTCTCTCTCTCTCTCTCTCTCTCTCTCTCTCTCTCTCTCTCTCTCTCTCTCTCTCTCTCTCTCTCTCTCTCTCTCTCTCTCTCTCTCTCTCTCTCTCTCTCTCTCTCTCTCTCTCTCTCTCTCTCTCTCTCTCTCTCTCTCTCTCTCTCTCTCTCTCTCTCTCTCTCTCTCTCTCTCTCTCTCTCTCTCTCTCTCTCTCTCTCTCTCTCTCTCTCTCTCTCTCTCTCTCTCTCTCTCTCTCTCTCTCTCTCTCTCTCTCTCTCTCTCTCTCTCTCTCTCTCTCTCTCTCTCTCTCTCTCTCTCTCTCTCTCTCTCTCTCTCTCTCTCTCTCTCTCTCTCTCTCTCTCTCTCTCTCTCTCTCTCTCTCTCTCTCTCTCTCTCTCTCTCTCTCTCTCTCTCTCTCTCTCTCTCTCTCTCTCTCTCTCTCTCTCTCTCTCTCTCTCTCTCTCTCTCTCTCTCTCTCTCTCTCTCTCTCTCTCTCTCTCTCTCTCTCTCTCTCTCTCTCTCTCTCTCTCTCTCTCTCTCTCTCTTCGTCGGCAACGTTCCAAGCTTTAAACTGCATTACACTGATCTTATTAACAATCAGATATGTTTCGTATTCCGTGTCACGACCCGCCGCCCTCGTCTCCGCCCCGCGCGAACGTGTAACTTTGAAATATGTCGTCTCGTTGGATGTCCTCCTCCTCCTCCTCCTCATCCCTCCCACCCCCTCATCGTTAAATCTCTTTCCGCTTCGAACCGCTTGAAACGAGGGGAGCAGGGAGAGGGGGGGTTCACTCGTGTAAATTAATCAAGTATCGGGCGTATATGAGCGCGTATGTCCGCATTTTCGAATTTAAACGCTCCCGATTCGTCGGATGGACGAATAATAGTTTTCGAGATCTCTAAGAGATTAATATATTCCCGGCAAACTTCCTCTCAGGTGCGTAACACGTATTGCATAATACGTGAATTTCGCGTATATTATGTTACAGGGCACATTTTTCTCGTACACAACGCGAAGAAAATTATCTAATGCTCGATTAGAATGCAGATCAATTTAATGATGCTTGAATCGGATTTTTAATTTCAATCCATGCGTTTATATTGCTTATACGCAGTACATAAAATGGAAGAAAACAATAGTCGTAATATTCTTTGGCTTTTATAGGGGAATTCGCGTTGTACGATAGTCTATTCTGTAATTTTCCGGATGGTTGAATGGCAGAGGGAAGAATGATCATCATCGGGTGCGAGGTGGAAATAATTATAAGCTTGTTTATAAAGTGCGGATTACGTAATAATTTGCCTAAAATCGGAAAAAATTGAAATAAAATTTCTCATTCCTCCTCCCTCCTTCTCCCGCTTTTCGACTCCGCATCCTCGTTTGCTGCATCCATCTGGAGAACTAAATTTCTAAAAGGAAATCGAGAATTATTAATTTTCGCGAAGTATAGTGTACACATTTGAAGATGATCGAATGAGAAATGCAAAGAGACAAAGAAGAAAAAAAAGAAATGAGGAGGAGATGGGGGAGGGAAGAAATAAATAAAATGGAGAAAAAAGTGGGAAAAGGGACGTTGGACATTTCCACATAACGTCAGCTCGTTATGACGGAATATGCTAAAACGTTGGTGTTGTTTGTTGAATCGGTTTTTGTTGAATCAGTTTGTTTACGCAGAGTTTGTTACGCAATAGCGGCTCGTCGCTTTGCAAACACGATGTCCATCAAACGACGGCCGACTCTTTTCGCGGAGAATTATCAGGGTAGCCGGTAGAAGGTAATGTCCCGCTTTTTCTCCCCCTCCCCGCGACGGGGCAAATAAAATTGTTTCGAAATTTTCCGCTTTACACGGCCGCCACCACGGCCCCGGTTATTTATGCCGAAACGCCGCACGTTGTTGATTCAGTTACGGCGCCTCTTGTTAAACGAAATTACATCCTAATTGAAAACAATTTCTGTCGCGTTTCACGGATTCGAAGAGCCGTTTAGCGGACTGTCAACTGCGTAATTAAGCTCGACGGGCGAAAAATGTATGGCGTGCCACGAGTTTCACTTTCGCGTTCGTGATAGATCTCTTGCGACGTGTTCTTCGATACGGAGAAGAAAAGGGAATCCGATGATACGATTTAGCTTGGTTCAGATTAGATCAAGTTAGGTTGGATGATAAGTAGACGATGATATTCGAGGATCAAAGATACAAGACTCAAGATTATGTTCACTTAATTATAGAGATAACTTCAATTTAAATGAAGAAATGTTTGAATCTTATCCATAATATGGATAAGTTTCCTTTAATCGATTTACGACCATCCGAAGAAAATTTATTTTAACATTTACATTTACATTTTCTTTATTGCTCTGAACGATTAGCATATAATGAAATTTAGCCAGTGATATATATCTTGATTTGATTTTACTTTGCGCCTCCTCTTTAAGGCGAAATTACACAGATATCCGAAAATCGTATTCGAAATCGATGTTATTCGATAATAATGGGATTGGAAGCGTTGCGCAATCCGGATGCTGTCGACGTCAAGCTGGCGTGAAATCGGAGAAAAGGAAAAAAGACGCGAAAAAATCGCGACGAGGAGAGGAGAGGACGTTAGACGACAATCCGAAACGTCGATGCGAGACATTGGAATGCAAATTGGGGATACAGGTCGAGCGTGGTAGATACACTGAACGGGGGTATATATACGTATCGAAGCCTGGGACCGATAAAAATTGCAGTCTGACGATCTCGGGTGGAGATGCCGTGGTAAGGGAGAAAATTTCTTCGACGAAGTTTTCCTCTCGTGCCAGTGATCTTACGCGAAGCATGTTTCACAGGTATAACGACAGCAAGAAGGAAACTGGAGAAACTCGTAGCAACTCGTCCGCCCGCTTATCGACTGCCATACATTTTTGAACTCGCATGGGAACCCGGCCGACTGTGATCTTCGAATCCTCCTTACATTGACCGCGTCTATAAAGCTTTGTCGCTTCGATTTCCCTCCTCTAACTTTCACCCCCTCGTCGTTTACGAAAAGAAATTTGAAAAAAGGAGAACACGTATACATTTTCTCCATCGTTTTTCGTCGATCGAAGCTGAAGAAACTTTTTTTTGTCGAGCTAAAGGTTGAATCGAAGGGTTAATCGTTGAGTGGATGAATCGGTAATCGAGCGAGGGAATCGAAACGAAGAGACGCGCATTTCCATCGCATCTCGTTTATGATTTATCCGACGTTTAAACAGAATAATCGGGACAAATTGGAGATTTTATCGTACACGAATGAACGAATATTTTATGTCCTCTTGTCGTTGCGTCGTTGCAACCATCTTTCACGTTTGTTCCGCCAACTCGAATGAAATGAAAGAGGAACGTATCCGCCGCGAAATATACCGTATTCGCGTAACCGTGGATCTTTATTGTTCCGAAAGCGGAAAGCGGAATCCGAACCGTGGAAGAACTTTTACCGAGCGAGTGTCTCACCGAGTCGCGGATAAAATTGTCTTGGCAAAGGAATACGGATGTTTGACCAAGATTTTTCCACGAATTCGGTTAAGTTTCGTTCTTTTCTAGAATGAAATGTAGCTTGGGTAAAGAGGAACGAGCGAAGGGTGAATGTTCGCGTCACATCGATTACCTTTGATTCGTTTACCCTCGTTTACCCTTCTTCTTTCCACTCTCCCTCCCCTCTTTCTTTTTCTCCTTTTCGAGTTACCGAGTTTCGAGGAGCTTAGTATGATTAAGTTTCACGGTTGTAAATTACACGTGAACGAACAACGCTTCTTTGATTAAGGAATTCGCCCAGGGGATTTAGCGAGTCGTAAGGAAACGGGGGTAAGGAGATGCGAGGGGGCAAACGGAGCGGGAAAATTAATGTAGCCGGTGAAATCACGTAGAAATAAATTAGAATGGCAAGGAATATTGGACAGAGGCAACACGAGCTTGTGATTTTAGGAATAATAAATTTCGATATCTTTACGAGCGGGCGTAAATTTAATAGATAACGGGATTCATCCGCTTTCCATCCTCCGTTCCACGACCACCATCTCTCTGTGATATCTAGTTTCTATTCGATACTCTATTCGAAACTACTTTAATTCACTCCTTATATATATATGTATATCGTAACTTTCCGGAGGCATCCGAGTTTGGGGTGGAACGTGTCCCGATAATATTCCACTTGCATCCAAGGGGTACACGCTTAAAAAGACTTTAACGATCACCAAACTCGAGTCGTTTCTCGTATCGTATCGTTCGATCTTCCTTTATCCCCCAACCGAGCAGTCTAATTAGCAGCAATCAAATGTAATTATCGTGTTTCGCAATAGTTCGATTTATTCATCCCCAATTCGATGGATGGAAAATTTTTTCGAAACATAACTCTTCTCATCTCTTCGTTTTACATTTTTCGATCCTTCCTTGAGGAATACGCTCAGGATTCTTCTAAGATTTCAAAAATAAAGCAGCAGCTATGCGTTTTAGAATTTTATTGCAGTTATTAATTTTTCTTTTTTGGGGGAGGAGAAGGGAGAGGATGTTTCGTAGATCGTTAAAGGATCCATAAAGGAAATAACACGAAAACTCTCCGTCTAGACGAGTCGTAGGAACCGTATTTAAAACTACCCTCTGGGCCGGACCTTGAAAACGTTCCCTTTGAAAACGAGCTGTCCTTTCACGCTGCCGTGAGCCACCATTATCACAGCCATGTGATCTACTTGAAACCTTGTATTCTTCGAGACCCGTTTCCCCCCCGTGATTTCCCTCCTGACCACCAAGGAGGACTTCGAAATTTCTATCTATCCTCGATCGCAAAAGGATTCGCAAAGATCAACAATTTTCGTCACTTGGATCAAACGTTAACGTAATGTATTTTCGCCCGAGATTCAACAATTTTATACGAATGTACACACTTTTATAATATTTATTGCCGACATATATGCAACTCTTTTTTTTCTTTTTTCGAAACGTCGTGGGAAATCCGCTGGAAATTAACCGGACTCCCCTCCCCGCTATTAAATAACAATAATCGCAAAACACCTGCGCTCCCGCGTAAATCAGAGTTCGCGGTGCGGAAGTGCAATTGGCCGTGCATAAACGTTCTTTTTTCTTTTTTCTTTTTATATTTATTCCCGCGCGACTCGCTATTTTGTTTTAACGGATAATGCGACCTCGTCCAATAACGTTTTCGCCACTTCTCCATTTTACGCCTCCCTCGTCCCTATTCCCACCGCTGGAATGGATGAAAGAAAAATGGAGGAAGGGGGAGAAAAATCAATTCGCTTAAAATCATCCTTTGTTATATTCTTAATTTCCCTGTGATATATATATATATATCCAACGATCGCGATTAAAAACAAAGGGATCTATTATATATAAGGATCCATTCGCTATTTCGTCCACGATTTAACCGTTCCTCTAACGTTACCGTTTCTCACCGCGAACGTACGTACTGCGCAAACACGCGAAGAGAGGGGGGAATGGTGGAAGCAGAGTGGTAGTATGGAGAAAGCCGCGAGAGAAGAAGGTCACTGTTCGAAAGGGGAGAAACCTTGCCAGGAGCGAGGAAGAGGACTGCGCGAGACAAAAGGGAAGAGGGAGGGAGAGGCGAGTAGGCAAGCAGCAGCAGCATCAGCAGCAACCGGGAGGAGAGAGAAGGCAGCCGAGAAAGAGCCGATAGGATGTTGCGCACCTGCTTACCTCGAGGCGGCGCGATACTTCTTGCCTAAGCTATTCCAGCTCTCTGCCGTTCTTCCTTCTTCAACCGAGAACCTTCTGCTCTCCCTCGATCCTTTCCTCCCGCTCTCCTTCGCCGTGATCTGGTTACGCAGGATAGAAACTGGCAGGGTCGCTGCTACGCCGATGCGTCACGGTGATCCTGTCCTCTTCGGTATTAGCATGTCGATGTACGAAGTACGGTGCGGTGGATGCGCTTTTATGGAAGATTAAAACTATAAACGGAGGAGGGGGGAGGGGTATCACGTTCGATCGCAACTGATGCGATCGGTTCATCGAACCTGATAACACGCTTCTTCGAAAGTGTGTTCTTGACACACAGTGGTCCGAAGGGGATATTATTCGGGGTCGTTTCGTTGAGTAATATCGGCGAAAGAAATCGATCGATCATCGACGATAGTCGTTCATTTCCGCAATGAATAAGATAGCAAATCGCATCGAAAAGTTATCCAATTTTTATCCAACTGTTCTGTATGGTGGAAAGTTGGTTAGTTGACGATTTAATATTTCGTGGAAAAGAAGGGAGAAAAAAAAAGAAAAGGGAGAAGAAACAGAGGATAGTTTTGGGGAAGACGTTAATGGGGAATCGATATCGACAGTTCTCGGAGCGATTAATGCTTTCTTCGACCGGACGAATATTTTAAACGCGCTAATGTTGACGTATGAAGACGTATACCCGACGGTGAAACGGCAATGACCGTAAGAAATATCGACGATTCAGCCGGTGCACGAGGTAAACTACACGGTGTGGATTTCGAGTAAAAAGCGGGTTGGGAAATAAAGCAAATAAGAACTTGGCGATCATCCGAGTGGTTGCGCCGCTAGGTCGTATTGCTTCGGGTTCGGTTAATAAGCAGTATTAGATCTGGCCGCCTCGCCGTATAAATCATCGAATCCCAACAAAATCACACACTCAATGCCATTACTTGGTAATTTCTCCTCCGTGTCTAGATATAATTAGATAGAATTAATCGATTGTCGTAATCGCGTCGGATTTATTCACAACACGAAAGAAATCTCATCCAGTAAACCAGTTTTTATATCGCGCACATATTTCATCGTTTCTTCAGATTTTTTAATCGGATTTCTTTCTAAATCCTCCATGTGATTTTCGACGGTTAATGGTTGTTAACAGCGCATTCATTATGGACGAAATTAGAAGTAAACGCGAGAACGTTTATTCCGAAGATTGAGATTTTTCCTACACTCGGTAATTCGTTTCTAATTTCGCGATCGATTTATAGCTTCCAATTTGCCACATGCAACGAGTCTTTTAACGAGAGTATCCAACGTACGAAGGGCATGCAACCAGACGTTATCGCGACACATGGTTATTTATTTAATATTCGCGCGTTGACGAGGATCTCCTTTCACGAGGACTTTCCATTACGACGTTCGTGCGGATTTACACGCCATTCGTGCAACGTTTTCCTCGGTTATCCTTGAAACTGACCAAGATACGACGCATCAACGTGATGGCGTTGAAATATATACGTATATTTTTTCAAGCAACTGTCTCGAACAATCCGTCCAACGACGAAGAACTTTCATTCGACGCGTCTTGTTTAGCCGAGAAAAGTTTCTGGCATAGAATTTGTCGCAGTTTCGAGTCGACTCTCTCGCTTTCCGACTTCCACTCGTCGCGCATTAATCCCCCATTCATC
>NW_006263864.1:2228425-2230788 GCF_000469605.1 Apis dorsata | reverse complement strand
TTTTTTTTTTTGAAGAATAATATCGCGTATGATCAACAAGGAATATTTGAAGAAAAATTCGTATTTATTATCGTAGGTATTCCTTTATTTACCAATCCAATCGCTCGCTCAATTTTTCGTTCCAGTGATTGACAAGAGGATCGTGTTCCAGCTGGAATTACGCGTGTTGTCGAAGAACATTGGTGGCCGCATCGACATCAAAGGAAGTGACGTAACATGCTCCAGGTTAACAGGCATGTAATTGAAAACTTCAATCTTTATATTTTACAAGAAATTATATCTGTCATTCCCAAACTGAGGATAGGCAGGTATAATTTAACGAAAATAACCGTATAATCCTCTCGCGACTATTACGATCTACATTTTTCCCAATTTTCATTCTTTCGAACGAGGAATAATGGGCGAATAATCTTCGTATGGAGAGATAGATTTTTAAAATCGGTAACAAAATTTAAATCTCACGCGATTATGGTATGCCGTAAAATGTACGTGCGATTACAGCGATCGAGAATTTATACCTTAGAGAATAAAAATAGCCGAGGCGATTTTCAAACGAAACATTTTCCTCGTCCATCGTGTTTTTACGCGATCGCATTCTTACCTAATTGATATCCATGATGACACCACGGATATACCGTCGAACCGAGGGATCATTCCGTTTCATCGTCTACGAGAAACCGACGAGAGGAAGCGAGCAGAGGACAGGAAATTCCATCGGAAGCTCTGTATTTAAGATTCCGCGTTGAAAGCAGGTTTGTCGAATTAGCAAACATCTCACGCGTTCGCGGTGCCAATTTCGTTGCTAAAACCGGGCCCTTAGACGCCGCCAATGAATTTTTATCGTCTTAACGCCGGTCATTTGTTCCATCTTGAACGAGGAATGGTAATACTTAATCTCGCTAAAAATTCGACCGCACTCGGTTCACGTAGAATCCTTTTCTAGAAAGGATATTTAAATGTATTACCGCGGCGCCGGTGGCCCCCTATTCCGTGAGAAAATTTCTCAAAATTCCTTCTTATTTGCGGCCACGCGAAAGGAAAATTATTCACCCTCTTTATCCATCATCTTATCGCCCCACGGAAAGAAGCTCCTTACGTTTATCGTATCAAACACAGCCTACGTTCTTTGTCCAGTTCAGACGAATCTTAAATGAGATTGGCACGCCTTCTCTTTTCGCCATTTCTCCCTTCCTTTTCCCGAAATTTGTCCTCATTTTCCATCGCTAAAATAACGTTCAAACGTTTCTCTCTCTCTCCTTAAAATTCTTTACATTCGTTTCGTTATATTTTGTCGTAGATTTTTCGTAAAAATCGTTAATAAAAATCGTATTAAAA
Source organism: Apis dorsata (assembly GCF_000469605.1). Lineage (NCBI taxonomy): Eukaryota > Metazoa > Arthropoda > Insecta > Hymenoptera > Apidae > Apis > Apis dorsata. The sequence goes on along the minus strand of NW_006263864.1, from coordinate 2,229,453 downwards.
TCGAAGGGGATGAGCGACGAAGGGGACGAATCAAAGTAAACGGTGCTTTCGCGATGTTTAACTAGGTTCGCCGAGAAAATCGAGAGCCGTGGCATTCCAAAGCGTAGGCGGGGAAGAAGGCGGAGAAAAGAGAGTTCATCAGATTTTTCAGCGACGCGGGTCGCGAGATATTGATTTCCGGGAGAAAGAGAGCTCTGGAATTCCTGGTTGCGAGGATGAAATTTGTACCAGTCACGCCGCTACCTCTAGGATTTTCACTTTACGGCCTGCTCTCCTGCCTCCCTTTCCCCCTCTCCACTCCTTCCCTCTTCCTTTCCATCCTTTTTCTCATTGCCCCGAAGAGAAGAGAAAGAGACTCCGCTCGTTCGCAAGCGGCCCGCAACTTCGTCCCCCTATTATCTCGACCTGCCTCCTATTGCCTCGACGAAACGCGTATAAAGCGAAACAAACGATCCATTCCACGCTCCTCCACCTCCTCCTCCTTCAGTGTGTACAGCGTTTGCGGTCGCCACGCGCGACCTCGAGACGAAGAGTGAAGAACAAGAGCGGCACGATAGCGCAAGTGGTAAATTCCTAATTTCGTTTGTCCCCTCCCGAATTTGACTTCAACCCCTGCTCTTCCGCCAGAACGAAGATTTATCGACCGATATTTGAATACGGCGAGATACGATCTTTATGAAAGTAACTACCATCGAAGATCTTGTGTGTGTGTGTGTGTGTGTAGCACAACCGTATCGCGATCGAGCGGATCGATTTTACCCACGGGGGTGTCAGCACCACGCGAAGAGAATTTTGTCGAGTTTACCAAAAGCTAGGCGGTCCCTTATCGTCGCTTAACGAGCGCCCCGTTTCAAGTCTGCCTTCCCCCCTCCCTCTCCCCGATAATCGGCCTCGTTTAAGCGTGCCGGTTAATGGAATTAGTTGGCCACGGAAGCGCGCCAGTCGAGTTTTACATGCCGATAATTGGCAGGATTAATTATGTTTAATCTATCGATCGACGGGGAGGGAGAGGATCGCGTGTGTAATAC
>NW_006263864.1:2223806-2228185 GCF_000469605.1 Apis dorsata | reverse complement strand
CGGCCTCCTCCCTCCCTCCCTCCCTCCCTCTCTCTCTCGAGGAGAGTTTCATTTCCATGCCGCGTCATTAAACATTCCTTTTTTCATGTCCATCCTCGATTGAATATTTTATGAGGCTTTTTTAAAGGTGATTCAGGGAATCCTTGATGAACCTCGCGGAAAAAGTTTCTTTTCGATCCTCCATTCGTTATCTCCATTCTCTATACTCCTCCCCTCCATCCTGTGGAATTCGTGCTTTGTATCGCGTACGAAGGAAGGAACGGAGGGTGGAAACGGTTTGGAAACCTTTCGTCGCCGCCATTATACCGGTTAACGCGACCGATGATAATTATTGAATTATCAGCTGTATCAACATCCTCCCATTCTCACGGCCAACCCGCGCTCGCACAAACGCCGTCCGCCATTTATCGGGGTTTGAATACCCCCGCGCAGGCGATAATGCACATACGCGTTCGATTACGACTTTACTATTATAACCGCGCTCATACAGGATTGCATTAATCAACGCGACAATGGGTACAAAATGCCGGATCTTCCATTCGATTTGAGGCAAAGTGAGAGAGAGAGAGAGAGAGAGGAGGAGTTGGAAGAAGATCGCGCGGCGAGGGAGAGGAGAATGGGAACGGCGGTGAAAAGGCGGTGAATTTCGATTATTTCGAAAGTTAATTATACGGCCCTCGATTCTTTCCTCATATTTTCAATTTCTCTCTCTTTCTCTCTTTAACGAGCAGAGAACTCGAGTGGAGAGTTTCGTTTTTTTTTTGCCGAGACACGCTTTTGTATCTCATCGCAAGGGAGGAGGAGGGGGATACAAAAACATCCCCCGTTTGGAGAAGAGTCCCGCGCAAGCGTTATCCATGCATCTTACGCGCGTTATATTTAATTAATCGGACAAACGAGTTTCCATTCCCTTCCCTTCGATCGACGAAACGACCCAGTTTTTCCACAACGTTCGGGTTCGAAAATATCGGCCGTTGTCGAGTTCTGTAGCGAGCGGCGTTATTTTTCTCGGGAGACTTTTTCTCTCGTAGCTCGCCGGCCACAAATTATCCATCAGCCGCGGACAGCTCCCGCGAAAATTGATTTATTTCGATACGGGACCGAGCGAATGATAAAAGATAAAAGTTTTATCGTGACACGCGTCAATCTGTCCCTCCCTCTATACGAATACTTTGCTGGCAATTTATATATATATATATATATACAATTCGTTTTCGAGGCTGAATTCTTGGAGGAGGAGGAGGAGGAAAGGAACACGAAAGCGGATCGAAAAGATGTCCTTTAAGGAGCGTAGAAGAGGATTGACGCGTTTTAAAACCGGTTTCGGGATCGTAATCCGCGTTCCATCGCTGACGATTTTATCGATCGATCGATCGATCGATCGTCTTATCGGGAGGAATCGTCTTGCAACAAATTGGGGAAGAGGGGCGAAATTAATTCGCGACTCGATCGAATTAATGGGGTTTTCGCTCGTGATTGCGAAGCGCAATTTATTCGTCTCTCTCTCTCTTTCTCGTGCGTACGTATCGGAACCGAAATTTCATCGACGCAAAATCGTGGCCGAGAAACTGGTTTTCCAGGTGTTAGGTTTGCTCAATTATCGCGCGTAGTAATCAAGGGGTTCAAAGATTATCGTCCTTTCATTTCCGTCCCTTCGAGCTAATAAGCGATGGGATGCCACACGGCGCGCACGCCTCGAAACCGTGGAAAGAACGAAAATATCAGGATAGCGCAAGAACACGGAACGGAAACAAAAACATGTTGTTTTTACTGCAAACTCGGTTGAATCGTCAATAAGGGGTTGATTATAATACACGAGCTTACTAGTCGAGCTTACTAGTATCGTTTTAATTCGTAGTTGAGGTAGCGACCATCATCGTAGCGGGGACTTCGAAGAAAGAACAAGAGCGGATACGATTAAAAGGAGAATTGTGAAAAGGAAATTATAGAAATAGGATCGAGAATTTTGACAGCAAACACGAGAACTGAGTTTAAATTTCAGGGAACACGCACAGTCGAATCGCGCTTATACCGATTGTTGGAAAGACTTATATTTACACAAGTTAAAGTCAATCTTCTTCTCGTTAAATATTATACGCGATAAATGCTTCTTCGAACGAATTTAACCACGTTTTCGAATTTCCACGGTGCGACACAGCGTGGAAATAGGCAATTAACGGGCCTCGAAAAGTATTCGAGTATTCGATAATTGATTTATCTGGAAAAAAAAAAAAACGGGAAACAATTGCACAGACAATTGTATACATTGTTTCTTACGATACGTGGGACGATTGTATCGATTTTTCGTCTCGCATCAAACCTCGCTCCTCGTCTAGTCGTTCAGAGTAATTACAATTTTTCAAATTACATTTGTGGATGTGACACGCATTAAGATCGAGATATCGCGTGTACGCCATGCCGCGTTTTGACATGTCATTTTATTAATTGATTTCGCGAAAATTGATGGTTTTAAATGCCGTGCCTATGTAATTATACGTACCGTCGAACTCATTAAATTGGTATCGTTTTAGATTTATGGAAATGATCGGATGATTTGTCGTTTTAAACGGAAAACATTGGATTAATTCTGGAACTATGATTATAATTATTAACGTTGTTAAATTATATAAACTTCGGTAGGTGTATATTACGCTCATCCCATTACGATATTAAATTAAATTATTCGATAAATAATCGAAGCGCGAATCGATATCCGTAATTAGCAAACATTTCTTTTCATCGACTTTTCGTTTTTCTTTTTTTTTTTTTTTTTCTTTTTATTACCGCCAACAAAAAAGTTTCGATCGTACGAGTGTAAAAATTTTTACGCGGCATAAGTCAGTAACCAGGGAAAGAGAAGTCATTACAAACGATACATATATACATATCTACCTTCGCTCCTACCTCGTTTCCTCGCTTCGAGCGGAAATGAGCTAATGCCCCGTCTAACCTATTATTTTTATTTCCTACCACTCCGTTATCTAAATCTCTTCCCTCCCCCCCTCTCCCGTAACTCAATCAAAAAACTTTGACGGTAAACGACCGATATCATTTTCTCCCTCCTTTTTTCTAAACTTTCTTTTTACAAAAATACATCAAAACGTATCTCGTCTTAGATCTTACTACCCGTTTCTTTTTTTAATTTTAAAATTATAAAACGTAAAATTCTCCACTCTCGCAATCTTGGATTACTTCCACGCGCCACGTACCATGTACTTCGCTACAAATCCATGAACACTGTTTCCGAATGTCGAGTATTTGGAGGGAGAGGGAGAGGTGAAAAGCCCCGGTAAAACGTATCATCGTTGATCGATGCGATCAGACGGCGACGTTTCGCGGTGTCGAAGGCGAGTGGAACGCGCGTGAAACGAAAGGAAAAGATCAAGCGAGGGTGGGGTGGCGCGCTCCCCTCCTCGGATGGAAAATGGATTTTTCGTGGCACAGGAAATAACAAACCGCGAATACGATTTACGTTTCGATCGAGCGTGCAACGCGTTGTAGCGCGAGTAGAAGATCGAGCATGGTAGAAGGTCAACAGCTTAGATCGAGGTCGCGAGAGAGAGAGAGAGAGAGATAATGACGTCGAAGGTTGCGTAGTTTTCTCGATTCGCAAAGGATTCCTCTCTCGTGGAAGCCATCATCTATCGCGATAGCCGAGGAGGGTTGTAGAGAAGGGAAAGAAGAACGAAGAAAGAGCGGCAAAAAGGATGTAGAAATGAAATTTCGCCAGGGTATCGGTGGGCCAAGTACGAGGTGGAGGAGACGGTTTCTCTTTCCCCTTTTCTCGTCTTTGCCTGGGATTTACGAGGTTCGACGTCAAAGAGGGCATCTCGATAACAGTTTCGGGATTTTTCCGTCTTCTTCCCTCGATGTACGTGGCCACGCACACCACGAGTAATATCGGTGGCAATTTGGATCGAAACGGCCGTATAAATAGTTGAGAATGGGTCGAGACAAAAGTAGAAAGAGGCGTTTGGGAGAGGTCGCACGCGATAACGATTATTGCAACGATATACGATAGAAAGAAACGACGTTACCGCCACGCGAGTCGCGCACGGTTCGGGAAGAATAACGAAATAACGAATTTATTCGTTATTTGCCCTCGTCTCGTTGGTCGACTCGGTGTTAACCCTTTGGAGATTTAATCGGGGCCCCCGTTTGCAAATAGGAATCAACGCACACGAATCGATCCCCATTTACCTGTACCACGTTTATCCATATAGTTGGTAAAAATTCGCTGTTAAAAAACTGCTGGCTGGTTTTTATCTGAATTATTTATGAGGCCACTTTCCACTCGACCGAGAGAGCTCTCGCGACCCCGCGTTTTAGTTTCGACATAAAACTAAATCGAGGGCCGGATCGGAAGTGGAATCGCTAAT
>NW_006263864.1:2221131-2223631 GCF_000469605.1 Apis dorsata | reverse complement strand
GTGCGTCGATAAAATCCGATCGACGGGCCGCCGTCCCCGCCGTCCCCGTCGCGTGGTCCACGACTTTTCGGTTAAAATCTTCCCCCGTTTCAATCCTTTCGCCCGTCACCCGCCCCCAACGACGACGAAAAGCGAGGAAAATGGCGGGTAACTCCGTGGAAATTCCGTTGTATTCCCGCTTCTGGTGGCGAGGCGAGGGATGAAATTGCGGCGCACAGCGTGCATCCTAAATATTTACCCGGCTCTTGCAGTTACATCGTGCAAATATGTCGTTTCGCGACTGAGAAAACACGCACGTGTCTACCACCGTTTCCACCGGCCGTGGAATGGCAGCACTTCGAAGTTGGTCCGCTCCTTCGTCCGAGAGTGGCTTCCGCCCGAGCTCCAACAATTCGATTTTCAACGGCGATAGTTCGCCAAGGATAACTGGTTTCCGTTACAATGCTTGCTTCGTCCCTGTTATTTGATTAAAACTAACGAGTTTGATTTTCCCGCTAAATCGATTGTCGATAGGAAATCGCCAATCGCTTTGTCGAGCAACGGGGCCCAACGAACAATCGAGATCGCGGATTGACGAACGAATAATAATTTCTCGCCTTCCAAATCGACATTTATTTCCCCGTACACGTAGTACGTAAACGCTATATATTTCTTAAATAGAAGAATATTTATTGAATACTCTGTGAAGTTCGATGATCCGCCGTAACTACGAGAACATATTTGTAATTAGAGGTTTTCTTGTTTCTGCCTGAGATTGCCGTTTACGTTAGTGTTACCGTTTTCATTAACTCGTGTATAAACGCATCGAAAATTGCGGAGAATCGTTTATACGGATATTTTATACACCAACTATCGTAAAGAGGGAAATTTCCACGTTATAGTTCAACCCCCTGATTAACGTCCCGAGCCACGTACCACGAATATCCGGTTGATATTCGGCTCAATTAACGGTCGACCAATTAATTATCAATTAATTTCAATAAGTTTGTTATGAATTTAAGCGTCAAATAAATATAATCGATTGATCATTATAATTCTAACGAGGACCGAATTCGGACCGATTATCGGGTGAAAGTTGGAGACCTGATTCGGGTTCGAAATGTAGGTCGGTATCCCGATATCTCTTTTCAATAATTTATTTCCATTAAGTACTAGACTATATGCATATCGCCTAGCCATTCTTCCAAACCGCGCGACAATGGGTCACGAAGTTCGTTCGAGTATAATGGTCCGAGGAGAGCTCGAACCATTGGAATTTAGCTTTGATATACAGAAATTTCAAGCGCACAAATCACTTGATGAAAAAAAAATCATCCCTATTTATCTTCCTATTTATCACGCGCGTTTCAAACGATTTCAAAGTTTCATCCCTTCTTTTTCTTTTCCTCGAGAATTCATTCATTCTGATATCGATGTCCCATTTACGATCGATGATTATTTCCGAAGAATCTTGGAAAATCTTCACGAGTTTTCTTCCCGCTCTCGATTCCGAGCGGATTGTTTCGAAATCGAATCGCTTCGAAAAATATCTCAAGGTGGTCGGCCTCCAGGCCGTGGAAACAACTTTCCACGGAACGATTGCGTAATGAAAGCCTTTAACACCGGTGGCGTGACACTGGGAAGTTCCCCGCTGGAAATTCGAACGGTTACTTTGAGGGATATCTGGAAGGGGTGCAACTTGAGAGAGCTTAGGTCAACGGCCGAATTAATGTGCAAACTTCGACATAATAGTTGCTCCTCTCGGGGATCTCGACTATCGATAGTCGGTCGCCGAAACTTCTTCCTCGGATAAGTTCATTAACCGCTATATGCCATTCTTTGTCCTCGCTTGGGCAACATCGCTCGTCGTTGCATCCTTTTGTCGAATTTCACCGAAAACGAAAACGCCCCCCTCGTCGAGGCTGCATCCTTTCGCCGAATTAACGATTCGGCAACGGCCGATCAATTTCCGAGAGTCGTCGGGGATGCAATTATATCCTTCCCTCGGTCGTGAGCACCGATTTAAAAACTGATCCCGCTGCTCCTTCTTCCATCGTTACGCTCTCTATCGTTCCGGCCCGAGCAAAGGAAATTGAGCCGCGCCAATTGATTCCTGAAAATTGGCGAACATGCCGTGAATTATCGATTATTATGACGCAGTTGCCAACAAAGGAATTCCTCGTGATCGGGGTTAATTACGCGGTTCGTTGCCAAAATAAATTACGGCCAACCGCCGGATAAAGAGAAAGAGAAAGAAGAGAAGAGGGCAGAGAGAGAGAGAGAAGGGGAATGGTTCGTGAAAATTCGCGCTCGAACGGTCTTTGCACGAAACGCCAGCCACAGATTCGTATTCGTAATAACGTGTTTCTAGTCGTAATAACTTCTCGACCGAGAGGCTCGATGAAAGGGCAGCGTGCGTTATCGGTCGCGCTGTTCGTCGCATTAATTGCTCAAACACGTATCAATGGGGCGTAGCGTAATTCGTGGGGCATCAATCGAGGCCGGCGTCCTCCCCTCCCCC
>NW_006263864.1:2215863-2220794 GCF_000469605.1 Apis dorsata | reverse complement strand
TCCCCCCGGCCGTGAATTAATAAAGGTCAGAAATAGTGGGCAGAAATTACGCGCGTAATTTTCACGGCAATTATGTAAAACACAACGGGTTTTGTCAACCGGTTTGTTGGCCTCGCTCGCTCGAGAATACCTCGCCACGAGAATAAACCGGGCCGGATTTCATTCGCTGGTGAAATCAATTAGGCGCGAACAATGGTCGACGACGCGCAACGATCGTCGTTTCGCGCATTTGCGAATTGTTTATTATGTATAAATCCGAATTAACGGGACGATCGGTATGTATCATCGATTGCCTTCCATCGACGAGCTGCCAACTAGCTGGCAGCAAACAAACGTGTTTAAAACGTGTCTCCGGGTGGGTGGTGAGCGAGCGTACCACCGCCTTCCATCCGGAGATTTCGCAGATCCGATACTCGCAATTCGTCAACGATAATTTCGTTTCTTTGTCAAAGTTGCTTTTAAGCAACGTTCTCCCTCTCCCCTTTCCAATCTAAAAAGAGCATTCATCCCTATTCTTTATGTCGCCGATCGACAGCAATATATGTACGAACGAACGAATAATCCCAATTCGAGAAACAGCCGGTCTAATTGTACGATTCGTTTCACAATGTTCTCGGTGTCACGGTGTACGTTCGTTTCTTTGACAAAGTTCAACGCACCATACGTGGTTCAACAAGTTCAATATATTCGGTGATCGCGAATCCGCCAGAGGATCCACGACTGTATCGCGTGGCGAACAATGGAGCGAACTAAGTTGAGGACCCAACCGGTCCTCGCACAGTCCTCGTGGATAGCGAATAGATGAAATAATCCTCCCCGTCTGCGATAGCTTTGTCGAGCTCGGGTATCGTCGAGTTTCAACGCGTATAATTAAGCGAATGAAAATATCAGAAACTCGAAGTGGCAATTTCGAAATGGCCGTATTATCGCGATTTGCCAGAATTCAACGCGGCATTCAACCGCTATATATACATCTCTCTCTCTCTCTCTCTCTCTCTCTCTTCGTTCTCTCTCTCCTTCTTCCCACTCTTCCCATTCCCACGTTGAAAATATATTTTAATCGGAATATCCGAGTACGAAAAATCGATTTGCATTCAACGTTTAATATCCTCCAGTTTTTGGACCCCGTTGTGTTACCAGTTTTTGGATACGCAGTCGGTGGAGTTTTTATTTATTTTTTTTTTTTTTTTGTAACGATGTCGTAAAATACTTAACGTATCGAGCCATTTTCACGGTAGAGCAGAGGAGGAGGAGAGGGACGATGAAATTTAAAGCAGCGAGAGCCATCGGTGATTTTCTATTTATTCGAATGGTAAGCGATAAAAACGGTCGTGAGTGAAAATAAATTATCGACAATTATGCACGCGCGCCGTATCTCTTATTCACTCGGAAACGAAGTGATCGTTCCGTTGTTGTGTCGAGTACAAAAAAAAAGGAAATAATAATAAATAAATAAATAATCGACGATCGAAAAATGAACCCTCGAGTACATGATCGATGGAAACGAGGATCTGTCTAACCGGATGTGTCCATCGATATTTATCGAACGATTTTCCCTCGAGATTCCGTCGTTTCAATCGACTTCTCGAAAGTTTCGCGACGACGACTAATATTGTTAATCTTCGATTGTAATTTAATGCACCGTTCAATGACACCAGGAGAGAAAATTTCATCGGCATCACGATTATACGGGCGCGTTTTCCCCGATAACCCTTATCACCATCCATCCCTTCTTCCATCTTCGCGGTGTTTTCTCCTCTTTCCCTCGCGTTGGTTCATTCGTCGAAACCGAGGCGCGTGCATACGCGCGCCATTGTGGACGCCTCGCGTTGTTGTAGAAGTAGAAAAAAAAAAAAAAAAAAAAAAAAAGAAAAAAAATGAAAATCAGTATTCCGACAGCAACGCACTCGAGCGCGAGAGACACGCGGGGTGTCAGCATCGACGCGTCGTCGACACGTTTTGTTCGAAAAGGGGGCTCCCCGTGTCGGCTCAGTCAATTAACGTGCTCCGTCTTTCTATTTTATTTCCGTCGGTTTTTGTTTTGCGCCCGGCATGCCACCCCACACGTGCCGCCTCCGCCTCCGCCCTGCCCCTCCGCCCTTGCCGCGCGGCCGCGAGTGCCCGTGATCCCCGNCGGAGCCCGCACTTTGTTTTGATCACGTCACACCGCCAGCCAGGACGCGCTCGATTGTCGGCTCTCCCCCGGGATAACGCGGCGCAGCTTTTAATTGCGCTCCCAATTAGTGCACGCGCCCGATCAAGAAGCACTTCACCTGCGGCCGGCCTCCAACAAACAAACGCGTGTCCAATTATCAACTGCCACGATCCCCTAATCGGTTCCTACGCGTCTTTACGTCGTCTTTTCTCGCCTGCTTTTCCTTTCAACTTTTCCTTCTTCGCGCGAAAAAAGATACGGCCGTTTCAGAACCAAGTTTTTCACGCTATTCGATGCTTCCGTCCGAAGAAATTTTACTCTCGTCGCGAGTTTGATTCGGTCGATAGAATATCGCTTTCCCCTCCCCCTTGAAAATGATTCTTCCCTATCTTCCTTTGCGCGTCCCTTTTTTCCCCTCCCCTCCTGTTATTTACGTTGCGGCAATATCTCTTATTCCACGGGAATCTCTCTTAATAAGAAGCTGGTAATTACGTTTCGCAAGGGGGAGGGAAGGGGAGAGAATGTTTATCGCCGGACCAACGTTGACTTCATTAATTATTCCGCTCAAAGGGCATAGAGAGAGAGAGAAAAAGAGGGTTTTTTTTATTTCAGTTCCTTCCTTCTTGCAAAGAATGGAATCTTTTAATATCATTTATCGAAGTTGCATCACGACGAACGGAGCTCGAAATGTTGTTTAGACGAATATCCGTTGGAAAAGGAAATTCTTTATTCGAGACTACAATACGTTAACATTTTTCTTTCTTTTTCTCATCAACAATATCTTCCGCGTTCGTTATTCCGTGTTTGCTTATTCCTAAAGATCCTCGCCGGGATTAAATCGCATCGGTCCGAATGCCGAGCGGACTGTGATATTAAATTTTATCTCAACATTCCTTCCGGTTCGTAAATTTCCTTCGGAAACGTTGCCATGCATCGTAACAACCCTCTTACGTACACGGGAACGGGTGCATAACTTTCCCGTCCTTTCTATACAGGGATTCTCAATCCCAGCCTTAATAGGCAATTGATGGGTCCGCAACAATGCCACCCTCTCCTGTAAATTCAGGCTTACGTTAACTCGTTCTTTTCAACCGTGCGTGCGCAACCGATCATCCTTGCCTTCGTAACGTAAAATTTCCCGAGTTTTATTCAACCCCCCAACGCGTTATAATTCCGGGATTCAACGAATTCCTTCTCTCCGCGAGCGTACGTAAAGCGCCAGATTCTCGTAATGAATAAATAAACTCGAACAAGCTCGACGCAGTTTTAATAACGAGTTAACTCGCGTACTCGGTTTTCGCATCAGCGCGGCGATACGTGTCGCGACGAAATGTCGAAATAAAAATATTTCACGGAATTACAATCGTGGACGTCGTAATTTTCCCCTTTCGCTGACCGATAAAAAAATATTTCCTCTCGCCTTTCCTCCGCGTATCGAGAAAATAATAAAGGTTTACGCGGAGAGAGAGGTAAAAATTCCCGAACGATTCAATCGTGGTCAAAAAATATTCACAAAAATATTCGCTATTCTGTCTTGTGTATTTCTTCGTAATTGACGTGTCGCTAAACTCGATATCGATGATTCATTAACCTCTCTAAATCCACCGAATTCGCTTGCATCGTTAAACGCTATTCCAAACTATACTTCGCGTACAACGCTCGATTAAAACTTGGATTCCCTATATATATAAATATTCATCTCTCTCGAAACGCAAACACCTCGACAACTTTCTGTCGCGCTATCGAAACGCTTCTCACCTTCGAACCCTTTTACTTGGCCGCAACGAGACGAGGCCGTGTCTTTTATCGTGCTCGGCGAAGAAACATTGCGCGTTCGAATTCTCGATTCTCAGTTCAAACAGCTACTACTATTATTACATACTACGATTCCTCCTCCTCGCGCGATGGCTCGCGTGATTTTCTCTCGGTGGAACGGGGTGGAATATGGAAAGGGGAGGAAGGAGAGAGAGAGAGAGAGAGAAAGAGAGAAAAAAAGGAAAAGCGGAGGAACAAAAGGATCGTTAGGCCGGTAGGCATGGGCGCACGGCTAACTAGCCCGCTTATTATCGCGTATGAGACGGGTAACAGTCGGGCGGATAGGACAGTGCTAGGTTGGCAACGAGGGTGGCAGAGTGGAATGGCAGAGAGGGGGGTGAAGAACAGCAGGGATGGCAGGATGACATTAACAAATGACTGCATGGCTGAGCTTCTGCCCATCCCCCTTCCGTCACCCCTGGNCAGCCGGCTACCGACCCCCGCCAAACCGGGTCTCGCCCTCTCCGTTCAACCCCTGCGACCGGGCCTCCACAGCTTAACCGAGCTGGGACCGCGTATTCGCGAAATCTGGGCAAACTTTTGTCATAAATAAAGGGTAAACAACGCCCTCCTCCCCTCCAAGCCGTGCCTCCAGCCTCGTAAGTCACTCCCTCCAGCCTCCCCCCACCTTTCCTCTTGCGCCCTCCACCTTTCCAAACACTTTCTTCCTTTCAGCCCCTTCGATAGTCCCTTGCCACTCGAGCCACTTGCACTGCCCCTCGTCGAAACACTCCAAGGTAAGCCGGAGGTTGGATTGGCCGCGTCCATATATCGTTTAAATGATACGATTTTCGCGATTTCCTTCCACGCTTTTCCACGTCGCTTATAACTGCTATTAATAATAACTCATCGATGATTACGCCTAGGATTATCTGTTATATCTCTTTGTTTCTCAAGAATGTAACGAGAATACACGAGGCGCATCCGCCCTCCGTTATCGTCGTCTCGCAGAAGATCGACG
>NW_006263864.1:2209358-2215622 GCF_000469605.1 Apis dorsata | reverse complement strand
ATATATATATATATATATACGTTTTATCGGGCGTGTCCACTTAAGAAACGAAAACAAGGGTGGCCTCTATGACGAGTATGACAGATGGGTAGGGCGTAATGGGGGCACGGACGCGTGAGAATCGTTGGGCGAAGTCGTTTAATCGGGAATCCCTCGGAACCGTCGGGTTGTAAAGGAATAATAGGAGAGGACAAAAAAGAAAAATCGATGGTAGTTTAGAAGGAAAAAAGAAAAAAAAGGAAAGGAAGGTAAAACCAGGGTTGGATGAACGCGATGGTTATCTCGTCGTTGGAGGGATAATGATTCGATGTTCAACAGGGGTGACGAGACAATTCTCGATCTAGGAATAGAAAAGCGGACAAGTATTCCAAGGTTGTAACGTTTTCCGCGAGGTAACGTGGAGGGAGGGAGGCGTAGGTGAATGAAAAAGTAGGGGGGACTACTGGGTTGCAGGATGGCGGCCAGAAAAAGCCGAGTTTCGACTCCGTTACTTGTTGTGTCGCGTCACTTTGGCGGATTAATTCCTTGCCGTCAGACAAATAAACTCGGTCTCAATGCTGCTGGATCTTCTTCCTTCTGCATTGAGGAGTCTATGCAGATTAATTGAAGTGTAGCAGTCGAGGCGGCGTCGTAATCACGCCGGGCAAAGGGGATGACGAGGATGAATTTGAAGAAAAAGAGGGGCTTGCCGGAGATTAATTGAAACGCTCTTGCTCGGGACGATGGCACGATCATTGCGGAAACGACGTTACTTTTCTCTCAGGCCCAACCTTCTCGATTTTCTTTTCTCTCTCGACCGTTTCGCGTTCGACTTTGACTGATCACGCGAGTTATTAAGAATATAATGCGCTCACGATTTAAATGGGAAGCAAGAGTTTCGTCCAACTTTTTTTCTCCCTTTCTTTCTTTTTTTTTTCACTTCGATCGATCCTCTATTAGCGAGATTGGCTATTGCGTTTATTTTTCGATTGTCGTTTCTCGTTTCCATCGATAAAGAAAGAAAAAAAAAAAAAGAGAAAAACGGATAAATAATTTATCGTTCGATCCGATCGTTCGTCCGGAATCGGTTTTTCTTCCATTCTTGGTGCGCGTTGTCGATTCGTGGACGGGGAGGAAACAGTTGGAAATTCAAGTTGCACAATTAAGATCGATTGTTCGATCGTCGTCCACCAATGATACGCAATCGTAATTTAGTTGTCGACGTTCCTCCTCCCTCCCTGTTGATCGGTCGATCGACATTCATTTCTTTGAGTGGTCGAGTTCCCTCGAATCGGTTGAAAACTCGTCCGGGTCGCATTATCCACGAGCCGGGGACACGGTTAGAGAAAGGCGAAGTAATCTGGAAATGGAAGTCTCGAAATATAATAAATATCTTCGGGGCAAGCGTATTCCCGTTTCAGTTCGATGGAACTATGACTCGTTCACACCGTATCTTCGGCTTTATCCGAAGGGAAAGTTTTATTACCCCCGTATCGATCTCGTTGACATATCGGGTGTCCGATTTCAATTATATTCCAATTTCGATATCCAAACCGTATAAATCTTTTTTCGTCAAAGAAGAATTCTCGATAAATTTACTCGAGCTCGAATATTAACGTAGCGGATTCGTAACGTACGTACATATTTCCCCCCCTCGGTTTAATTCCACCTCTCTCTAAAATTTAATTTTTGAATATAAAACGTATTAATAGATCGCGGTGACCCAAACTTTCAGCAAGATCAATTTTTCCCATCCTCTCGAGGACAGCATCTGCGATCCCTCCAAACTTTTCCCTCTCACGGATAATGCTTTTATCGTGTCGGAGAACATAGGGGTTGGAAAAACAGGTTGAAGACGCGGAAGACCGGTTTTTCGGGGTTACACGTGCGGATGGTGCACGCGGGAGTTCCATCCAAAGGAGGCGCTCTTTTTTCTTTTGCGCTCTTGCAATTTTTTTTGCTATTAATTTCACGATGTATTCCACTTGGTATAAGGGAAAGGGTACGAAGCGTCCAAGGACGTGAAGAAAAGGATCGCGACATACTCGTGGCAATAGCCCTTTTTTAATTTTTTAATTTTAATTCGTTACGCTTTTAAAATTTGAGTAAAAAAAAAAAAAAATTTCTCGTTCGTTCTCTCTCCTCTCCTTCTCCATTTCTCGCGTCGAGAGGTCCAATCCACGGATGCGATCAGGTTTCGAGAAAGGGACGACAAATTAGAACGGTAATTTGCACCTTCACGGTCCTACTCTGCGGTTCAATTCCGCAGAGAAGGATTTCCAAATGGACATATCGTTGAATCGTTCTCACCTTGACTTTTCATCTCTGTAATAACGATTATAAATTATGGCTTGTATATACACGAGTGTGTATATCCCGCAATTTTTGGCACGATTTCGTTCGGGCGAATATTTATATTGAAATACCGCGAATTCCTTCGTTACCCCTCCACGAGCAGTTTCCTAGTATCGAAGTTTAGAGATTTATTAATTCGCGGCAATCCCACCTCTCCCCGCTCTGTTTCGCATAAAAATTCGCCGAGGATTTATGAAGCCCGGCTACGCACAAATTGCCCCCGGGGATCGAGGAATGTTCCTCTGATAAAAGATTCCTCGTTTCGAGGGACGTTCCCTATTTGTACGGGTCGTAGGTCGAAGCCCTAAGAACGACGATTCTTGCGGTGAAAAATGAGGCTTCGCGTGGCCAGATCACTCGCTTCGACCCATCAGCTTTTTTCCCTCTTTTGCTCTCCCTCCCTCTCTCTCTCTCTCTCGTCTCATTACGATCTTTGTGCCCGACTCGTATCGTTGCGATCGCCACGCCTGTTTATCGATGAAAAAGAGTAACTTCCTCGCGGCGTGTACATATGGTACACGTATGTTTGTCGTGCACACATTCGGTGTGCATCGAATCGATGCGCTCGTTTTCGAATCGAAGATAAATTTTACTCGCTCGCTGCATTTCGTCCCCCGATATAATTAATTTTTAATCGAGATAAAAAAGCAACAGTGGATTAAAGAAAAGAGAGAGAAAAGAAAAATTCCAGAGATTCCGCGGAATAATAAACGTACGAGCTCCCTTCTTATCCTTTCCGCCAATTAAGCTTTCTTCCATCTCCACCGAATGAATCTCTCCCGCCAACTATCGCGTTCCGCATCGGCCACCATCCTGTTTCTCTCCGTTTCTCCACGACTTCTCCTTCCCCCATTTATCGAGGCAATTAATTAAACAAGGGAAGCAAAGGGAAACGGTCTCGTCCGTTAAAGAGCGATACCCGATCGAAGAGGAGTCGGAATCGAAAGTTTACCCGGGCTGAAAATTCGTTCGTTTTAACCACGAGGGGGGAGGGAGGATTCCCGATTTCCCGTAACTTTTGTCGATCGAGCATCGAGAAAGAGCGGTGACGATTGTGGGAATAGTTGGCGGGATTAATTTACGACCAGGAGATGGATTTCCACCGATATCACCGCCGATCAATTAACCGAGAGAAACCCGATTGTTCCTTTTTCTCCTCCTTCTTCTTCTTCTTCTTCTTCTTTTTTCCCCTTCCCCTCTCTTCTTTTTCGAGCCGTTCTTCGACTCCTTCGACTCGCCAGCTGTTGCGAGTAGGAGAGGTCGGACGGGGGGTAACGTTACACTCGACTTTTTCCGCGATATTGCGATCGATGATAGGGCGAGAGGAGGGAAAGGAGAGCAAAGGACGAGGGTGGAGTGCAGGCGACAAGAAAGAAAGAGAAAGAGAAATAGAAGGGTGAGAAGAAAAAGGTTCGAGAATAAGAAGAGGGAAAGGGAGTGGATAAGTAACCGGGGGATAGCGTCCAACGTAGCGTGCGATCATCCGATCATACCGATTCAGTGTTTCCATCGGGATGGAAGTAAGAAGAGAGGAGGGATGATAAAGTTCGCGGAAGAATTTCTACCGACCGCTTGTCGGCCGTCTTGCGCGAAGAGGGAGAAAATATTCGGTGGTGGGACAAGGAGATTTCGAGAAACGGGTAGATATAGTGGTTGATTTATATCGAGCGGAATCTCTCTTACGGGGACGGCAGCTTGGCGCCGTACGTTCATCCTTTAAGTTACGAGATCGTTGGCAAACTACCCTTTTTAAAAAAGAATCGTTTAACATCCAGGGACGCGAGGATTCTCCCTCCTATAATCGTAATTTCGAACGACACGGTAGTCGACGCGACGAATAACGAGTCTAAAGAGTAAATTCGCAGGATTTTCGAAAGGCGAAAAAGACGAAACGGACGGAGTTCGTTCGAAGATTAAATCTTCAGCTTTGCGCGCTTCCGATTTCGAAAGAGATTCGCGCGTATCTTCGCTCAGTACTCGAAATATACGAAATTTGTCCAGAGCTCGAATCTTGGCAGCAATCGACGAGGTCGTGGAAAAATCGGAGGGCGCGATACGAAATGGAGGGCTCGTTTTTCAACGAACGGGAAAGAAAGTTGAACATACGTTTGCCGCGCGTGGAGAAGGAGGCCGCAACGAAGTTTCAGATCGAAAACGAGATTACCTGGGCGGCGGGAGGCGAGCCTAACGGGTTACGCGCGTCCACCTGGCCTCGTATCCGCGCGTTGCTCGTACGTTCTGGTTAAAACTGATTTTAATTAGAAAGCCTGGGTGGTAGGGGGCGCGTTTTTAGTACGTTTTTACCTTCCATTTTAAACCGGTTGGCTGGAAAATGCATTTCGCGTCATTAAACGCGCAGCACCGCTGTCGCTTTCGCTTTTAGCTGGGCGGAACACGGGCAGAAAGCATTTGGTCCCGCGTAGCTGGCCAGGCCACGCGCTTTCTCATTTTTTACATTATCGTCTGCCAACAGATCATCGTTTTTTCTTTCCCCCCTCTTCGTCGTTTCCCTCGCGCCAACGAGATCGAGCTGGCCAAAGCTCGAGAAGACAGACGTTTCGTATCAATTCTTTCCCACCTCTTCCATCTTATTTCCATCCTCGAGAGGCAAAAAAGAGCGGAACGAAACACGAAATATTTCCATTCCTTTCTCGTTGCGCGAGACGAATCAGAAATCGAATACCGTCTCGCGTATTCGATTTTTACGAATGGCGAATCGAGCCGAGAAATACATAGGTTTTTCCTCCGTGCATCTCGGCCATTCCGAGATCGAGTTATTCTTCCCGAGTAATGCGAATGGCCGTAAAACGAAAGGGTTACATCATCCCGGGCGAAACGGGATCTATACACCCTCTCTCGATGTCACCGTAAACTCGTTTTCCACGGGGTCGCAGCCTGTGGCGATGTATCGGAATCAAGATATTACGAGGGAGGCAGCTGCGCCTCCCCCGGATCCTTTCATCCGATCCTCCGCCATTCGTTTCTCTTTCTCCTCCACCGTGTTTTCCCCCCCGTCTACGAAAGGAATTCGTAATAACTCGTCGAATAGTTGGAGGGAAACTGGGTCAACCTTTACGCGGAATCACGCCGGGAAAAGTTGGCACAATAGGCGAGGGTAAAACTTACAAGCAAATATCTCTTCCTCCCGTTACGATACGACCCCGTTCCTTTCTTTCTTTCTTTCTTCTTCTTCTTCTTCTTTCTTTCTTTCTCTCTTTCTTTCTCTCTTTCTTCCTACGAAGAATTTAATTTCCGTAATTTCGAGGCGGTCTCCGCGTCGACGCGTGAATCATGGTTCCAGTCTCGTAAATAACCGACCACCCTTTACCCATCGATGGGAAATAATCGTTGAATTGAAGAAGAATGCTTTCCTTCTCCTCGCTTTTCTCTCCCTCTCTCCTCCTGCTCGAGTGGAAAAGTAATTTTTATCCAACGGTGAGCCGCGACGAATCGATTAAGAGACGAATCGGGGAGGGGGCGATCGACAATTTCGAGGGAAATTCGGTTAATGGTGAATAACGGTCGCCTCCTCGAAATATCGTTATAACGAAATCGTTATGGCGGCGTATCGGCGCGTGTCGTTCCACGGATATCGCGATACTTGAGGCTGTTTCGGCTCGTAAAATCATGTTCGCGTAATTCCAGGGGGCATGTCGCGCTCGTTTCAGGTCAAGCTCTTAAGCTCGCCGCGGCTTAAATCGTTTTACAAGGCGAGGCAGGAGGGAGGGGGAGAGGGTCTCTCTCTTTCTCTCCCTCCGCGTTAAGAAGAGATTGCCACCGACAACGAGAGCCGCCGCTCCAGGAGGTGCACTCGTTTCGCCCGCAATTTTCCAAGCTTTATAGTTATTATCCATAAACGGCATTAACGAAATTATATGAAAACGTTCGGAACGTTTTAAACGTTCCTATTCCGAGGTAATTTTCTTTTCG
>NW_006263864.1:2209050-2209263 GCF_000469605.1 Apis dorsata | reverse complement strand
ACAGCGACAAAGAGAGAACGTATATAATATATATATATATATATATATATATATATAAGGGTGTGCCTCGATCGGATTGTTCCGCGGTTGAACGTGAAAGCGGAGGCGAATTCTTTTTTCCCTCTCTCTCTCTCTCTTTTACGGGATACGAAAGTCCATAAAGAAGCGGGAAAAGGGTTTTTCGTGAAAAACGAGTTATAAACACCAAACACT
>NW_006263864.1:2203853-2209045 GCF_000469605.1 Apis dorsata | reverse complement strand
GGCCGAGAGAAATTTCCACGGCTTGACCCGTTCTCCTTGTCCTCCATTCAAGACGGCACGATTCGTTGTGAATATCCATCCATCCACCACAGTGGTTCTTGGGTCGAGCTTTGTTTTTCAGGAAACAAAAGTGGGCCGCAACTCGCCGGCCCGAACGCACACCGAAACCTGGCCTGCCTCTGTGCGCGAATATCATTGTTCCCAGCTTCCGGATGATAGTCGCGCGTTCCTCGATTCCTTCTCCCTCCCTTTCGCTTCCCCTCCTCCATCTCCACCGCGTGGAAAATCGTTTCGTTTATATAAACGAGTTTCCATTCACGGTGGCTGTTTATCGATACACGCGCGAATAAAATTTTCGCGGTTGGAAATCGATTCGACTTTCGAGGATCACCTCTCCTCTCCGTAATCGGAATCGTAACGCCAATTTTTTCCAATCGATTGTTTCGAAAGGTCGCGAGCGACAACTGAGGTGAAAAGAAAAAAAAAAAAAAAAAGCGAAAATTTCTCTCGCAGAGCGAAGGAAGAGAGGAGAAAAATGACGCGACGATTAATTAAGCTCGTCGCCGTAGCATCCCGTCTCGACTCGCGTCCATTAACACGGCACGTACGCAACTCTGTGTTCTCGGATCACAGAGAACCGTCATACAATCAGTCTGGAGCGATAGCGCGTCGCTTTTGTTATCCGCTCATAATTGATTTCCAGTCACGTGGCTGAAAACGCGTATTCTTGCAAAACCAATTTCATCGTTCTTCCCCTCCACCAAGGCCGCCTAGGCTTACCTCTCGCTTTATTTATTTCATTGTTCGTCAGCGTTTCACGGGCACAATGAATCTGCTAGCCTATTTCCGGTTGGCTTTGTCGAACGTGGTCAGCTGCAAATATCATTGACAAATCCAAGCCCGAAACGCAGCGCGCAGCGTTTTCAAACGCAGTACTCGTTGCGTTTTTTACACGCGTTTCCACTGTTTATCCGCCAACGAAATCGAGATATTCCCGTATCTCCCTTCTCCTTCCTTTTTTCCTTCCACTATATATTCGACGATATATATATATATATTTATACGCGACAAATTTCACTCGAATTTGATTCAACGAGATCCAATCTATTTTCCTTTTCTCTCGCGAAATCGCGCGATATATTTTTACGCGACAGTTCCATTCAACTTAACGAAATTTGATCTCGGTTTAAGTCTCCCTCGTCTCTTCCTCGAAAGATATATATATATATATGTGTATATACCAAATATAAATAACCAAAAAGTGCAACGAACGATCCAGGTAATTACGTAATAACAATTAGACCTTATTTCTAGATTCATTTGTCGAATTAATTATTACTCCCCCTTTCCTCGATCGACGATGCCGTCTTTGGAAACGCTACCAACAATAAGACCAAAGGGAGACTTTAAAGGGAAGGGGGCTTTTTGCGTCCCCTTTCTCAATAATTTAATTTGTCTGTATGCAGGATGGTGTTGTTCACCATCCAAGAAACAATGCAATTTTGTCGGTAGAGGTAGACCTTTTTTAACCTGGGACCCGTAGAGTGGGACAGGCCAGCAACACCATTGCGCTCCCATTCTCCCCTTTGTGTAATACCGTCCGTATTTACCTATTCTCAGCGTAGTCAGCGTCTTAGTGACTGGATGGCGGAGGGGAGGGGAGGGTCGGGCAATAATAAGAAATTGATAGTAAAGGAGGCATAATTCCGAGTATACCGCCACTCGGCCCCATGAATTTTTCATGAATTCCAGAGGCTGTATATATGCAAATCGGGCTATTTTCACGATTCGGAATGCCTTAAACGGTTTAAATATACGGGTGGGAATAGACGCGCGGCGGGACGTAACACGGTTTGCCTCTCGAGGCCATTAAGTTTTCACTTAACCCTGCCTTTCTTCCCATTACCTTGTGTCACAAACCAGCCAAATTACGCGTCGCATTGTCTCGCGCCAATTCCTTCGCGCCTTCTTTCGATCGTCGATAATCGGTATCCCTCGAGCTTGCACAGCGCTTTTGTTTTCTTGTTGTTGTTTCCTTTGTCCCGGATACAAGAAAACCGTAGCGGAACAAACGTTCGTTCGAAACTACGCGATGTATCTGGAATAATTAAATAATCGATTTAATCGATAATAAAATATCGAGAAAGGTTTGCGATCGATTCGATAGAGGTAATAAGAATCGTGGCATGTTCGAAATTCGAATTGTGAGTATTATTAATTATCGGGGGAAAAATCCCTGCCGGTTTTCCATTACCGTTCAACAAAAGTTTACTTGCAACGAGGAAAAAGAGCGAATCGAACCTGCATCTCCTGGCGCGCCTCTGCTATGTTAACGGCTCCATAAGGATACCAACGTAAAACGCGAAACGCGTTGTCGGCTGACGTGCATACACCTTAAACGTTAACGTTCATAAGGATATAGAGGGAGGAGGAGCTGTCTGCGTTTTATTGGCAGTAAAGTCGGATGAAAGGAGGGAAAAAAGGAGGAGAAAGAGAGGGGGAGAAGAAGACTTTTAATAAATAGATCGCAGGAACAAGGTTAGCGACAACTCTTTGGATTCCGAATATTACGAGGATCGTAATTCGTAGCCGGCTTGGTAATTTGCTCGAGAGGGTAATTCGTTTAATTAAAGAGCGTCTATTTGTAAAAATAGAGAAGGATGAGAAAGGAAGGGAAAACGAAAGTTCTTCGAACTTGACGCGCGTGTAATGTGTGCGTGTACGAGGAATGGTTTAACCGAGGTCCAACGAGAGGCCGTAATTAGGGTGGAGGGTCGAAAAGTTTCTTGCGGTCAGCGACGCCATGTCGCGTTACGAGTTGGCGAATTTTATTTCTCCGCGAGGAGCTGGGCCGGCAAACGGGTTGAATAGCATGATCAACTGCGCTCGATGCATTCGGCTCACGTGGTATTGATTAAAGGGCCCTCTTTGAACTCTTTCACCCGGCTCTCTCTCTTTCTCTTTCTCTCTCTCTCTATATATATATCTCTTCCCTTCGACGTCCCGAATTCCCGAAAACCTTTTTTATCTTCGCTCTTTGTGTATCGAGAGAGATCTGCGGTTTCGAAGGCAACAGTCTGGAAGGCAGCGTGCATCCACGAGAAAACGTAGCGTCGGTTATTTGCAGGTACTCAAATACCGGTACAGATTTAAACGTTTCCCTCCCGATGTAAATTCGTGATCGCGTGCACGGAGCGCGCGGGCCCACCGTAATTTTCGCATTTTCTCTTCCCTTTCCGAGCCCTTTCAAATATTCATTCGGATAACGGCCCGACGTTCCTCGACGAATCACACGTTCGAAAAAATTCGGGGCGCAGGGGGGTTCCGTTCTCATCTTTGTATCGTGCGTGAAAAATCGATCGCAGGGAAAATAGGGGGAGAGAAACGCACGATTAATAAAACAACCGATCTCCTCCTTTCCTCCGCGCGTCTCGGACGTAATAAAAGATCCTTTGGATAAATAAAGAGGGGCAGGGAGTGTATAGCACGCAATAACTTGGAAATGGTCTGCTGTGCAGATCGATCGAGAATACCTTAACCGGACCCCTCGGCGAGTCGAGTCGAATCGAGTCCCTTTCTTCCTCTCTCCCTCTCTCTCTTTCTCGATACTAACCATAGGATTCATAAACGCAACGAGGTATTCTTAAGGTATTGTGCAAACCGAGAAATTTGTGTTTGCCGGATTTTAGTAGGGCGAAGCTGGTCGCCGATGGTTCGCGTCGACACCGATTAGGGTAAAACGATCCCCAGGGAGGATTTCCAAACTCCCTTCCATCGTTGCCAAACCTCCCAATCTTGTTCGTAAACCGACGTTAAAACCCACACTCGAAACCCTGTGCACGTCTGTTTTCGTGAAGCGTGTTCTCCTGTGTCGCCGAATCTCTCCGATCTTCATCATCCCTCCCTCTCTCCGAATGAGTCTGATCGTAAAAGCTTATCCTATTTTCGCAGATTTTTATTCTTGATCCTTGATTATTATTCTCAAATAATCTTTCTTTCCGCCTCGTGCCTAGCCTTCCATCGATTTCCCCGAAAAGTTTCCACCGTGTCCACGAGGCGAGAAATTTATTCGGTTGTTTCTGTCCCGAACATCTTTACGATCAACCGCTGCAACCTGTTCTACTTTGTCGGGCTGTTACTCTTCGCGAGAACGTGAAACATAGATTAGAAGGAATAAAGCAGGTCGACAACCGTCGAGTTGAGGTCAGGCTGGATTTCATCCCGCGTTTTAAACGTCTAAACATTTAACAAAATAAATAAATAAATAAATAAAAAAAATAGAAAGGAGGGATAAAAAATTCTCCTCGCTCATACATTTAAAAGGAGCGTCATTGAGATATATACTTCGTCCTGTATCATCGAATCACCGTTTAATTCTCTTAATTCCACGAATTAATTCCCGTCATTCACGACCGATTTCACGATCAAAAGTTGGCCTGGGCGTACTATTAATTATCTAATTCGTTCGTTTAATCGCGCGAGAAGCCGCCAACAGCTGACAACGGCCAATCGAAAAGCTCACGGTTTTTGCTCTCGCAAAACGCGATTCTGCGAGTGCGGTTGCAGAGAGTCTGCGGTCTTTCCCCCTTGAAACCGGGGAAGGGGGAAGGAGGAGGAAGGGAGAGGAGGAGGAAGGGAGAGGAGGAGGAAGGGAGGGAGAGAGGGCACACGATTCGCCGCGTGCTTTTCATCCTTTCGAAGAAATCCTTTCTCGCGGCATCCGAGTTTTTCAAACGCGGCTCTGTTCCACTGGTATGCAAATTACTTTGCCCGGGTAAAACTTTTATTCCACGTTTTCGCCCCTTGCCGGTGATATACGATTACGCACACATATAAACGCAAACACACACGGTCATATTACGAATCCGAGTTCGGCTCCTTCCGCTGAATCCCGGGATAGATCGCGAGATAGCCGAAGATCCTAATCGTTCAAATCGTGAAAAATAATAGCGCGAGGGGTTGCTCGTGCGAATAATTGAAAATTGCGTTCGCGCAGCCCTTCGAAAGGAAGGGCGTTCGCGGCGAAACACACGGGAATTCTGTTCGAAATTCAATTTCACCTGTATGTATTTCCTTAGCTACGGCACGAAACCGTTCCAAGAAGATTCTTTCCTTCGGTACAATCAACCGCGTACCGTGTGCACAAGGCCGTGTGCTCGCGTACCTTTGCCGCGCCAAGAACTTTTTTTTCG
>NW_006263864.1:2201022-2203299 GCF_000469605.1 Apis dorsata | reverse complement strand
CCTCTCCCCTCCATCTTTTTTCCTCCTCCTCTCCTCTCCTCTCCTTTCGCTTCTTCCACCCTCCTCCCTTGAACGCGAGACGCGAAATACACGATATGCATTGCTTCCTCCAGGAAAAACAGTGGGGCCGCTTTTGTGCGAACGACGACGACGTCGGTGGGCGAGACGAGGCGAGGCGAGGCGAGGCGAGGCCCCCGTGTCTCGTCTCCGGCGGCAGCCTTCTGAAAGCAAAACAAACGTTCTCGCAATCACAGCCTTTGTGGCGGAGCAACAACCGTTTCTCCCCTCTCCCTCCTCTTGCCCGGAAAAACTGGAGCGCAACTGGAGAATTCGTTTATTCGATAGAAATGCAAGGAGGCGAGCGCCACTTAGGAGGAGGGGGGAGAGGGATTCGAAGGGTCGGTTAGAAAAGAAAACACGTGAGAAAACGCGTTTCCACCCGCGAAAAAGAAATATCATTCATGAATGGGTTTATGAATGGAAACAGCGGTTCGCCGTTCTAATAGGATTCCGCATAGGATCCGAACTGAAAGCCATGAATATTTCTTTTCGAGGATCGAGCGACTTTGAGAGACGGCGTACGAGAAGAAGTAGTATAGATGGGACGATATCGGAAACAGCTTTTGTAGTTAGAAAAATCTCGATCTCGACTCCGGAGCAAACGATATTTATGAAATGGTGCTAATATATTTCACCCCCTTCTCACCCCGTTTCTCCTCTCTCTTCGCTGCCATTAATAACAAATATCTTGCGATTATTTAACGATATTATTCGATTTAACGAATCGTAATAATAATAAATAACAGGTATGTGAATATGGTGGACGGGTCAACAAAAGATCGTGGAACAAATATATATATATATATATATATATCGACCCCCCTCTTCGCGATATCTTATTAACGCGTATTCTCTCCCTATTTTCTCCTCGTCAAATGATTTATTTCTCACTCCGTTTGAGCCTCCTCCCTCCCTAATTAATTAAAACGAAATCGGTCGCGTGTATTTAATTGCAATCGTGGCGAGGAGAAGAGAAATTCCGTGGCCATTGGTGTTGTAACGTGGCCATTGAATAAATCAATATTCCGATATCGTTTTCGCACAAAGGAAGTAAACGATGAAAGGTTTACGGTGGCTATTGTATCTGCCATTTTGTAAATGGGGGATAGGACAATATTACAATATCCAGGGCCCTCGTTTGTTATCCCGGGAGCGAGATGCCCTATGTAATATAGTAGAGAGATGATGTAATCCGAATACACGGGGCGAGCCAATGGAATATTATTTAAATTGGATTGACGATTTAAACCAATGTCATGTAATACGAATCATTTTCGAGTTATTATTAAATTACACGCGAAAGCTCTCGTTACTTTACATCCGAAATCACCCTTATACCCATCCTGTTAACAGGTTTTGGGAAATGACAATCTCGTTCTACCCATATCTGTTACGTCGTTACACGATCGTTCGTTGTACACGGTTCCGCACTTACCTTTAATTCCTTTCCACCAGGAAAACTACCAGTGCTACGGTGTCACGATTAATTTTTACACGTCGAGTGGTTCCGATCAATCGATCCAACGCGATGTAATCCTCTCTTAATAATAAAGAGCCAATAAAATTGTCCGTGTGATGTTTCGCGAACAAAGAGAGAGAGAGAGAGAGAGAGAGGAAGAAAAGAATTCGTTCGATCGAGTCTTCGATACCACTGCAATTATCTGTATGTACGGCAGAAACCTATCCTTTTAATCGTGACGTGCCAGTTCAGTTGTCAATTTCGAGCCAATCGCGAAAATATCTTGTGCGGAAAATATATTATAGGTATAATTGAAGCACCGAGTTCGTTAAGAAAATATGTACGTAGCCTAAATAAAAGCATCCATTTCTTTTCGTATGTTTCTTTCTAAATGTAGTTAGAGAGAGAGAGAGAGAGAGAAAGGGAGCGAAACGTTTGATAGATTTGGAAAGAGTTACGAAAGTTGTATATCTGTAATAATATATTTTTTTAAAGAATCATATAATAACACTTCAGGAAATTGGTATTAATTTCGAAGAAGAAAAATAAGACTGCGTCGTACGCAGTGATTCCTATCGGAAATTAAATGTCCAGAGTGTAATTTTCCAAAGCGAAGCAAGCTGAAAGGCATACGGGAGGAATGAAAGGATGCTACGTCGTGTGTCAATGTCGCGTTGATGTCGCGCTAGGCCAAGAAATGGAACGTCCTGGCCTTCAACGAGATATCATCTTGCTCGAAGAATCATCGTTCGATGCAA
>NW_006263864.1:2197692-2200666 GCF_000469605.1 Apis dorsata | reverse complement strand
GCATACTATATATGCGAAATATATAATTATTGAGAGACCAACCAATGTGAATAATAATAATAACCTAATCGACTTAATCTAAAACTAAAAAAGGACGATTTATAAAATTTTTACCGAGCTCCTTTCTAAACTACCCCAAAAAAGAAAAAAGAAAGAAAGAAGAGATTTCTGAGAACAATCGATATCCGATCTGGGACACAAGGGATGGAACATTATCGCGAGCCTGTTATCAATCTCGAGGTAAAAAGACACTTCCCAAGAGGAAGTCAGGCGCTAATTATTTCAGCTCTGGGCTTTCTCTCACGTCAGTTTCCACCTAGTTGGGCGGTCCTCCTCCGCTACATCGTGGTAAATAGTCGATGACGGGAGAGGAAAAGGTGCACAAACGAGGAAACCCGTTCGTGGGAGCGAAGAACGGGAGTTTCTCGCGAGTAACGGCTCTCTCTCTCTCTCTCTCTCTCTCTGCGGTTTATCCGAACAAGCTTTATAATTAATTCCATTGTTACGAACATGGGGAATGAGTTTACACGTATATATAGGGCAATGGAAACAATTACGAAGGACGATCGCCTTCCCTTTAACGGTGTTCTAATACCGTTAATTACGTCACGCCGTGTATCTCGCTCGGTTCGATGCATCCATCCGAGTTTTGCGCGATTCGAAATCGAGCGTCGCCTGTCGCCAGGGTGATCGTCGTCACGCCGTTCAGGAAACATTTTCGTTCGAACCGCTCCGGAAATGATCGCGTCCCGCCACTATTATGGAACCGAGGGTGCGAATCGACCGATAACCAACAGGGGAGAATTCGTATTAGACCGTTTGCATGTATACCCGCGCAAAGGTTATTGAACCTATTGATTCGAGCGCAAAATTAAATCGACTTTGACTAACTATTGGAAAGCAACGATCCCGCGTATCGATCAATCGTCCCATCTAGAATCTAGTCTACTTCTTTGAAATGAAATGTCTCGATAACATCTTGGTACGTATAAGACACGTTGTATATCTTTGCGATATCTTTGCTCGATGATCCGATCGAAAGAAATTTGGTGAACAAACGGTTGGTTGAATTTTCTTCACTCGTTGCAGAAGATACAAGGGAGCATTACGCGGACGATATTTCGCGGCAAACTTTCGTCCGATTGCCGCCGCTATTGCGATCATTGCCGCTTCTTATTTCTCGCCGGAATCCTCAGTTCAGAGTCTCCTTTATCCAATCTAGCGGAGCGCATCTCGAAAATCCCTTCGCTTATACAGTCGGTAGAAGTGCTACATCCTACTCTCCCTTCTTTTTCTCCTTCTAGCCGAGTCTCCTCTCTCTCTCTCTCTTTTTCTTTATCGAGGTCGGTCCGATCCCGTCGACGTGGTCGGGCTAGAGGCAAGCTTCTTAACAGAGTTTTCGCAAGAATCTCGTAAACGGTGGGTTTCAGCCAGACGCGGGAGCGACGAGAAAGCACGCACGTCCGAAACGGAGGTGGGGTAAGTTGAAGAATGGCGCGTTACGGCGGTGTCCGTAAGGGAGGGATGCTCGAAAGGGTAAATGGACGGCGTTGGAAGCAGCAGGGATGCTCGAGAACCGAGACTGGGAGAGGACGAGAGAAAGGCAGATAGATAGAGAGAGAGAGAGAGAGAGAGGCAAGAGGCTTCGTTCGCAAAGGAATGATGTATGATCTATCCGTGCCACGCTCTGCGGTTGCGAGATTTTCAACCCCTTCATCTTCGCGAAAGGCTGTGCCGTGGCCAGCCATTCCTACGAATTGATGGTGACGCTCCTCGTAAAAATGGCCTCTAATGTATCCTCTCTTCCGTCCCCAAATCTCTATCCCCCAATCGTATTCGATACACCTGTGAACCTATTCTTATCGAATCGATTGATCGACAGAATCGCGGCTGCGATATTCTTTCTTCGCGATCCGGAATCACTCGTTCGCTTCATTTCGCTCACGGATTTTCCAATCGATTTTATTGTGTTTATTAAATATGGGGATAAATATATGACGAGGAGGGGGAGAGAGAAAAAAAAAAGTAACGCGGGCAAAACGCGATTTTGATTTCAACGCGATGGAAAGTCAACCGGTCCATAAAATTTGTCCGGACGTTTCGGTATTCACGGGTATGTCGTTTAACTCGGCTCGCTTACTTAATATTTTCCGCGGCGCTTAATTTGATAACTAATGCCGCGTGGGCGTCGATAAATCGTGGGTCGCGCGGCCGGATGTCCGTTTGCACACGAAGAATTTACCCGGTTCGCTTGGCCCCCACAGCCGTTGTCAGTTGTACGGACACACCGTTAAAATTGTGTAATTGAACCGGTTATTCTAGATGCATTGCGGCTTTCTAACGAACCGCGTTGTGTATCAACTTATTGGTGCGCACCATTCCCTGTGTTTTATCCAGTTATTTTGCATTTTCAGGGATTTTGTATCGTAACGAATGCAGCCCGTATCCCAATCGACGAGTTTTTAATTGCATATTTTCGCGGAAATCCAGGCCACGTTGCGTTACACGCGTCAACCGTATATCTCAATCCCTCTCTCTTTCTCTCTTTCTCTCTCTCTCTCCCCTTCCCCTTCTCCTGCATAGACGCAAATTCGAGCACAATCGACAAATTTTTGAATCGTAACGAATTCGTTATTCACACTGGAGCGGAGATGAGGTGCTTTAATCTCGTATCTTGCCGAAAATTGGTACGATCCGATGTTCACGCGAATTATTCTTTTTTTTCTTTTTTTTCTTTTTTTTTTTTTACACCCGTAAATGGGACAATTTTTGCCCGAAACGCGGCGCGCCGGACTAAACGCCACGCTTTTTTAATTGTCTCGAGTCCCAGGCCAGCCATCGTAAAACCCAATACCAGTTAATCATACTTGATTAGTCCGTTTGTTCCGAGATATCTGTCAGTCGATACGGCCGTGAACCAGGCCGTAGTTGGATCCATAAATTCCAAAGGGGATAAAGCGTGTCAGCATATTAT
>NW_006263864.1:2192868-2197505 GCF_000469605.1 Apis dorsata | reverse complement strand
TCGAGAAAGTCGTTTTTCTTTTTTCTCTTTTTTTTTTTTTTTACGCCCGTCCTCGCGAAACTGACAATCCCCCTCCCTCTCTTCCTCCAATTTAATGGACAAATAACGAGTCGTAATGAAGTTGCCGCGTCGTGAAAATAATAGCGTCCCTGGCGGGATGCCATCACGACCGCCTCGGAAAATTTCGAACCTGTGTTTCGACTTTATTTTCAAAAGTAAAAGATGCGGCAAATTCGCGCTGTTCGTTCGAATTATCTGTCCGCACGCAGTACAGATCTTCCTTCCTCCCTATTCTTTCCTCGCGCAACAACTCGCGAAACAAAAATTTTCCACGCGACGATATTCTTGGTGAAAAATATTTCCTCGAAAACGATATATATATATATACGTTCGGTTTCTGGACGATCGCGTTCCAATTCACGATGGTGGAACGGATAGATTCGGTATTCAGAGACGAGTCGTCGATCGTGGCACAAAGAACGCGCGTGGACGCGCGGGAAAAAGGTGAAAGAGAGAAAGAGAAAGGAAAAAAGAAGAGAAGAAAACGAGGGAGAGATAACTCCGTATATAACGAAGGCGGAATTCAAATTCCTGCGGTTCCGTCCGGGAACGAGCGATTAACGGGAACGAAAGGGAGAGAAAAAAAAAAAAAAAAAAAAAGAAAAAAGAAAAAACGGATATCGTCGTGGCGAGAGGAGGGGGAGAGGAGAGGGTGAAACGCGCACAAAGAGGCAGACAGGGGAATATCTCACAAAGCTCCAAATCTTCAGGCCACCATGAATGAGTCTTGGAGGAGGGAGGAGAAAATGGAATATAACCCTTTGTGCGCGACGCGAGGTCGGTGTCTCCGTTCGCACGGGATTTGCGGCATGCATACAGCTAACATAATACAGCAAGATTGTAGATACAAGGTAGCTGTAGGTCGGTAGGACGTGTGGTGTATACCATTGGAAGGGTGGCTACTGGCAAGATACAGGGTGGTGGTGTATCGGGTGGCGAAACCGGGCTGCTGCGGGTGCGAGGCGTAGGGCGGCCAGCAATGGCGCACAACAAGTAATGGAATCAGGTGCCGCCGTGCCGTGAATCGCCTATGTTCCTCAGGGGTTCTCATTTGCCGATCCTCCAATCCTCTTCGCCCACTCCGATCCTAATTTCTATATCTAATTGTCGAATCGAGTGACGCGACCGATTAAACAGGGAATTTTACGAATCCAGTCCCCCCTTCCTCCCGCTCGATTCCGCTATCCCCTCTTCCCTTTCGTCGCTGTCCGTCCAAACGCTCGATTCATCGGGCAGCGTTTTAATTAAAAAACCGAGTCGAGATTGATAATCTCGTTGCCCTCGAAGACGTTTTCTCGACTCGTTTCCCCATTAGGGGGAACAAATGGGGAAAACAGATTCGTCGTTTATCGGTTTATCCGCTTCGTCGTTTCTCGCAAAAATTTTCGCTATCTCTCGTGTGTATCCCATTGTGCAGTTTATATGTTCTTTAAACAAGAGACGCTTTTCTTCTTTTTTTTTTTTTTTCCAGGTTTAATCGCAGGATTCGGGGAGCGGCGATAACCTACTTTCTCGAAATACAACCGATAACCGGTGACGGCTGGTTTTTTTCCAACGACAAAGGCTCGCCGTTTGATTCGATGACATATCGAAGTCTTGACAACAGACGAGCTCTTTACTCACTCGGTTATCGCCGGTGCCTAGAACCTAGCGAAGCCTAGCGTGAAACGCGCGTTCGTTAAGTGCGCTCGTTTTGTCCTGTTTGCCTCGTTTCAACCACGGGATCCGATATGTGAATCGAGGTTGATCGAGTCGATTTTACATCGAATCGTGAAATCATGTGAAATCGCGACACTTGCTAAATCCCCTCCGTTCATATATAAACGGTATAAACTTTCGAACAATGAAGCTAAGTTGAAAAACTCTGAAGATGCTATAACGCTAGAATAATTATTCTTCGTTCTAACAGCTTCTAAGTACTTTGACTTTCTCGTTTAACCTCCGCCAAAGTTTTAACGTTTTGCTTACGGGAAACGGCTCGTAACGCGAAACGTACAGGATAGGATCTTGACCGTATAAAAGAGGCTGTTTATTTCTATAGAAGATTATCGAAGAATGAGAAACGAATACAGAATAGGAGGATAGGGGGAAATTTTAAGGGAATAACGAGGATTCTTTAAACTTGGCCGTTATGATTTTGCTCCAATATCTTTTGCACGATCATTTTCTCACGTTCTTACGTCAAAATGAAAAAGTATAAAAAGATATTTCGTCACTGTTTTGCAACGTTACAAAGGGAAACAAATTTTGCAACGTGTATTCCTTTTGGATATCTCGATCGTAAAATATTCATCGATGGAGGAAGCGATAACAAAAAAAAAAAAAAAAAAAAAAAAAAAAAAAAAAGAAAAAAAAAAGAAAAGAAGAAGAAAAAATATGGAACAGAGGGAAAAACCCATATCGTGGTCTAGGTTCGAGGGAAATTCGTCGTTTAACGCGACCCGTTTTATCGGTGAATCATTTAATAGAACAGAATTTATCATCCCGCGGGCAAAGGTGTGCGGGAACCGGAAAGCTCCGAATACCCAGATGGGTTTTGTTGGACGGTTTCCTGTCGGAAACCCGAAAGTTTCTGGCTTTAAATTTCAGCTAGCCATTCTGGGCCAGGCCGAATGTTTCGGATTTGCAGTTTTCCCTCCCTCACCCTCTAACAACGATTCGCGTCACACCGCCAACTTTACAACTTACCGGACGAACTTTATAATATAAAATAATATTTTTTTATCAGCGCCATCGTGTTTTTCTGTTCGTCGCAGCATCCGAGAGTTCCAGCTCTCTCTCTCTCTTTCTTCTTTTTTCCTTTCCTTTGAATTTCATTTAATTTCTCTCTCTCTCTCTCTCTCTGTCTGCCTCATTTTGAAAAATAACACGAAAATTTCGAGTCGATAGCCAGGATCAAAGGTGGAGAACAAGCGAGCAGAAACGAAGTGGGTTACGCGTGGCGCATTATTCAATGAAACGCGAAACAACCGGGTCTTTGGATGTGTTTCGAGTTACAAGTTGGATGATGAAGTCAGTCACCGTGCACAGAGCAACGCGCAGCGCGGCCGCAATTTCCGTGTCATTGACATTATTCCCGGCGAAGACTATAAATACAGGGAATCGATACTCGACCTATTCATACAGCCGCGGAACTGAATTTATCGAAACCGTTTGGTTAATCCGTTATTTTCCCCTTAAAATCGTTTCCTCGACGCCCTCCTTCCCTTCCCGCCTTCGAAATCACATCCCTCTTTCACGAGAATTTCATGAAATATTTTGGTTAAATTAATTTTTCACCGAGTTTCCAAAGGAAGGGAAACGTCTTCCCGTTCAATCCGTATCTTTCCCTCTCCGTAAAAACTTTTTTATTCTCGTCTCTCTGGCGAAAACCGAAACGCGATCTATAATTCCTCTGCGGCCGTCCATCCGTCCTTCGTTCGTTGCTCCACCAATCTTTTTTTTAAACGTTTCCCGTTACGTCGATCGCGTCACAATTTTGCTTTTTTCACCAACGTCCTCTTCTCCAATTCTTACTCGTATTCGTCGTGATGAACATATCCTCCTCTGCCCTCTACGTTCTTCGAAAGAAAAGATAGACGAAAGAGAGCCGTAACGAATTTTTTTTTCCTCCCGCTTCATCGCGACGAAAAACGTCGATAAACGGCCGACTTCTCGGAAATTCTCTCGTGTTCTTCGTCTCGAAAGAGGAGAACCGTCATAACATCGGAATTATTATCTTATCGGATCGTTGACAGAGGTTCCACGGAGGGGAAGACAGTTCGAAGACTGGCTGGCCGTTTCAATGAAGTAACGCCGTTTCATCTCGCCCCTGTAATCCGTCCTCTTCCTTTTCACGAGCCCTCGGGCCTCTGACACTTCGAATTTCTGTTTCTTTCCCATTCTATTCCCACCACTGGCCCACCACTGAATATCTTCCTATCCTATCTACGGCCTCCTCTCCTCTTCTCCTCCCCGACAAATCTCACCAACCTTCCCGAACAATGTTATTCCCGATGAATGCGTGACGTTTTCGCCCCCGTTTCTTCACATTTGATAATCTTACGATAATCTCTCCGCTCGAGGAATTTTCGAATCGCGGATTTTTTTCTCATCGTTCCAATGATTCGTCGTCCGCTCGCTCGTGATCTGCTCCTTTTTTCTTTTCTCTTCTCTTCTCTTCTCTTCTTTTTTCTCCATATGCGACATCGAGATCATCGGGCCACGAAAGTGGAGCAAACTCTTCCTGGGGAGGAAGGAAAGGAAAATCGATGTCGCGGTGGAAAGCGTGATCGGGGAGAGAGAGGGGGAGGGAGGAGGGAGGGAGAGTTTACCACGCAACGAGTTACGGACAATTTTTATTTCTCACGACTGATTGGTATCGATACGACCTTCCACGGCCGGGCTGTTTTCCTCTCCGATCAACACTGGCGCTCATCCGCCTCGCCATGGTTTTTCATCGGGGGAGGGGTAATTCGCCTCGAGCCACGTCCAACCGAGAATTCCTCCCTTTTTCTCCGCGTTTTCTTTCGCCACGCCTTACTGCTCTTTTTTCCTCCGACGTATAATGTACGTCCGGTTAATTGGACGAGGTCCCA
>NW_006263864.1:2191717-2192669 GCF_000469605.1 Apis dorsata | reverse complement strand
CTGCGTTCACGGCCGTCGTGGAACCCACCTCGTCCTTTAAACCGGCTACCCGCTGCGATCGTCCGTTCACGAATCGTTTAAATTAACCCATTCCCATTTCTTAGCGAAAATTCTATATATAAATCGACGTTTCCTACTTTACTATCGCTCAATGCTCGAGGCTTAATTACACGTTCGCTCCGCGATTCTTCTATTAGCGGATCGCGTAAATGTGTCCGAACAACAAGATTGTTTTTACCTGCTACCTACTTATTTATTTTTATATAATATTATTATATTATGGTGGATCGTTTGCCGATCGTAAACGAGTCGTAATCTATTTTCGTATTAAAGTTAATTCAGAATTATAATAATTTACGAAGAATTAAATATCCTTTTCCATTTTCTTTTTTTCTTTTCAATCAATTTCCTTACGCATATAAGAAATGAAAACATCGTGTAATAGGTGATTCTGAGATAAATAATTTTTTTACGCAGGAAAAAAATCCATGCTACGACCTACGCTTTTTTAGCCGCTTTTCAGCCTTTCTTTTCTTTCCCATTCCCACGAAACCTTTCTAACGTCACGGATTTCCACAAAGCAAGAGCACGTACGCGATCATCTCTTTACTTTGCCAACGAAAAACTCTTGCACTTTCGCGTGTCGCCACAGATTGAGAACATACCGAGAAAATTTATTTCTCCTCCTCCTAAGGTTTAAATGCATCAACAGCCTCCTCCTAATGCATCCTCTGTCCCCTCCTATGCGTTTTCCGTTAACGATTCCAGTCCAGGACTCGACCAATCCTCGTAATTCGGTCAATCTGAAACGATGGGAAAACGAACTCGATAGAATTGCAGACCTGGTTGGAAACGCGCGCGGAATTCCTTCTCCTTCCCCCAAACACCGATGAAATTAACCGAGCTTTTATCAAGGTTGTTTATCGATCGAGAGCAACTTTTAAACTCGCTT
>NW_006263864.1:2182584-2191561 GCF_000469605.1 Apis dorsata | reverse complement strand
TTTTTTTTTTTTTTTTTTTTTAAGAAATTGTCCGCTCAATCGTAATACACGCGTTCCGTTAACAAGCCGCTAATCGAGGCAATGATAAAAAACTGGCGCTCTTCCGCGAATCGTTCCCCGTTGGGAAACGATCCCCACCGGGCGATCATCAACGACGACGTCGGGAAGCGTGGTTCGTTCCGTTCTCACGGCCACACACGCGGGATTAAGTTATTCCACAGGTACACGTGTGTTTACTTTACTAAGGAAAACGAATGTTGCGTCCTTATTATTATAATTAATCGATGCTTGTTGGCGTATTTATTTGAGAATTGGGAAGGGGATTACGCGTCCCTCTCCATAAAATGCAAAGCCGTTATTTGATAGTTAATTTTGATTCTTTGATTTCGTGATTTTATATACGAACATACGCGATATAATTATTGTACGTTGTATATTTAGCTTTAACTCGGCGAGGGAAATCGACGATGGATGAGGAAGGGTTTGAAAATCGGTACCCGGATTCGGTAGGATTTATTTTTATCGCGCAGAAGATGAACGTTTATTCGCTTCTGTTGGGAAAAAATTCTCATCGATATAGGATAAAATGTTATTAAAGTTGCACTTGGAAATATATCGAGCCTTCGAAGGATTAATTCCTCGTCCTTTTAACATCCCTATGTAAAAATTCTTGTGAATCAACGGGGCTCTTCTCTTCTTTACCAATTATTCAACGCAATTATCAAACGATAAACGATCTTATCATACGATCCTGC
Organism: Apis dorsata; assembly: GCF_000469605.1. NCBI lineage: Eukaryota > Metazoa > Arthropoda > Insecta > Hymenoptera > Apidae > Apis > Apis dorsata. The sequence goes on along the minus strand of NW_006263864.1, from coordinate 2,190,806 downwards.
CGCGAAATAAAAATATAAATTAATTTAAAAATCCAAAAGATGTAAATCCAGAGAGGGGAAAGGTATCAATTATGGATGAAACGTGTCCGATGCGCGAACAAAGAGGAAAGAAACCTGGAATATTTCTATTTATCCGATTATTCGACATCAGGCAATGGTAGCTTCCATTTTGGTTCCTTTATTTCTCCGTAGAAAAACCCGCGGGCTGTTCCAATAACAAGCCGACTACGGCATCGGTCAAAGAGAGGTGGAGCGCGAATTTTATTCGGAGAGCTCTCTCTTTCTTTTTTTTTTTTCCCCCTCTTTTTCCTCCCCTTCCTTTTCGATGTCGGTCCCACGTACTCTGGCCGCAAAATGGAGGCAAACTGGCCTCGTGGAGTCGGCGGATTGTCAGCGTGACAACGCGCCCCATTGTTACACCGCTAAAGTATTAAGCGTACGTGTTTACACAGGTAGATCTCGTAAGCTCTCGTTGGATATCAACCGTCAGTCGTCCGCGCGCAAAATTGCTTCGTGACGTGTTTGTCGTTTCGTTCGCCGGTGTGTGCGGCCTGTGGCACACGAAATCACAGACCTGTTCGTCGATAGGGCGCGGGACAAGGGAACGACGCGTGTTGGGGAGAAGGGAGGAGGGGGTTGAAAAGCTGGGGGTTGGATGGAAACCGAGCTTCCACGTTCCATCGAAGCGCACGACCCGTCCAATCATCGTCTCTTCACGCCAAGGTGCGCTGTCTGTACACGCTATAGATACGCGTGCACCTTCTTCTTCGTATACTCGTCTACTTCGTATACGTTTCAACGAGACGAGGCGGGGTAGATTAATAAACGAAACGATGATCGATTCGTTATTGATTGATTTAAATATCGAGTTCGGGACGACCAACTTCTTGTATGAATGGAAATCTTAATGTTTCATCCGCGCACGGAAAATTACAATTTCTATCTTGTTCACGTCGATCAAGTGCGCAAGTACATTCTCGTCTGCTCACTCGTCTCGATGAAAAATATACGTGCGCTATGGTACGTACTGAAACGGGCGTGACGACATTGTTGACTCGATCTCGTTCCCCGATATCTCGTACGACGTAGTTGTTGGCAAAGTTGTTTGCCAACATGTCGTATCTATGCCGTGACACCTTGGAAACATGTGTTGCGACGCAAGATAAATCCACGTGGAATATTAAGAAAGAAAAAAAAAAAAAGAATCGATTCGAATAGCTCGACGATGGAGGGGAAATAGAGTGTCCGTTTAACGGGGCGAATCCGTACGATTCGTTAGCCAATTCTCGAGGGTGGGTGGAAGATAGTCCGAAGATAGTCTTCTATCCCTCCTCTCCCCTCGTCTCGAATCGCGATGCGCCACGAGTCGAGGAATACATTATCGGCGATGCAATCTCCCCGTGGTTAAGAAAGATATGTATGGGGACGTGGAGGGGTGGCGTCTATCCATCCGCAGATTGAAATCTTCGCTGACGAAAATTGCCACGCGGAAGCAAGCCACGATCAGCTTTATTGAAACTGTTCGCGTGTTTGGAGACCCAACCCCTCTCCAGGACCCGAGATTGCCGTCGATTAAGTTGTTACAAGACGGCGGGGCGTATTCACAAGGCGAACGAGTTTCGAATTCTTTCGAACCATCGAGTCGAAATGGTTAAAGGTGGAACGATTCTATTCGTCGAGTTTTTCTTTTTCTCTTTTTTCTTTTTTCTTACGCGTGTATCACGCGTGTGTCACGTGAATGCGGGTATCCATTGAGCGATCTCGAGATAACGTGGGTCATAGAGCCACGCTCGTTTAACGATATTGCGCGTCCTTTCGAAACCGGGGGAGCTTATTACATTGATGCCGAGGCTCCCATTGATTCATCGTATAACTCGAGCGAAGGGAGCACTCCTCGTCCATTCAAATGTGGAATGGCTTAAATGGATGTTTTTCTTTCTTTTCTCTTCTTTTTTTTTTTTTTTTTTTCTTTTTTGGGACGAATGTCCTGCCTTCTTCGAATGTTCTGCTTCTTCTCTTCGCGCTTTCACATTTTCCACGTGAAGCTCGTGTTTTCCGAACTTTGTTTCTTTGCAACTTCAAATATGCATGTAAATGCATCCTCAAAACTTTGTACACCTCTTCTCTTGATAAATAGCCTATCCAATCTTTTCATCGTACGCGAACGCTTAATTAATTGCTGGATGTATAATTGTTTGAAATATAACGTATATATAAACTTTTGTCCGGATTCTCGATCGAACAAACGTGGAAAACGTAGGAAACTCCCCTTCCTCCTTCAATAATCTTAACCCCGTATAATTAACCGCGGTGAAGTAACTTTCCTTCAACCAGCTTCAACCCTTTGAATTTTCAATTACGCTCTTCGAGGTAACTCGTCGCCGGTCGTTTACGCCATAAGCACGACGCCGCAAACAACCGACTCTCCTTTTATATCGCCAACTCGGTGGAAAACGTGGAGACAGACGTACACGTTTTTACGCCCCCGTTTCGCAGGGCGTTGCGAAACCATCCGCTGTGACTCCTCGCCACTCCACGCCGAAGGGCGAGAAGCTGCTCTGCGGGGCTATTAGATTCGCCAACACGGAGCTTCCCTCCACTATTTCTAAACCAATATCCTAAATCCATCCGATGGTCGATCTTTCACGCGCCTCTTCTCCTCCCATCGGTTTAACTTTTCTTTTGTTTCTTTCTTTTTTTCTCATTTTCCATTCGGTGAAGGAGAGAAAACGAGGATCGGAGTCGTGACGAGCGGTATAATTGAGAGAAACACGGGAGAAACGGCGGCGATTAATCCAATTAGTTGGAGCAGCTTGTTGTCAAAATACACCGCAAATCGTTGCCCGGCCCGGTAAACCCTCGTCCATCCCGTTTATTTTCCAGTTACAGCTCGTATCGGCATTTCTGCTTCAATCAACACTTCCAACGTTTCGATTTTTCGCGCGATTGATCGTGTTTCGTATGAAGTCAAGGGTGTTTCGTCGAAACGAAACTTCAAAAAGGAAGGAAAAACTGGGCGAGGATCGAAGAAATCGGATGGCTAACGCTTAAGGCGAATATTCGCCGCGGCCACGAGTCAATGTATATTCAATTTCGAGCAAGTTTCGGGATAATTCACGGTTCAAGATCGAGGAATCGATCGATCGAAAAGAAGAAGAGGATTATCGAAGGCTTCGCGATCGACGATAACGTTGATTTACATCTTGGGAGGGGGAGAGGGAAGAAGGATATCGATGCCCGGCCATAAATCCATCGGTTCGTTCGTTCGCCCGTCCGACGAATTAATCCGGGGTTGTTTGTTGTTTTACCCAAGTTCGCCGCAACTTGCAATAACTGCGCCAAACTGCGATTAGAGCCGACATCGTGTTAACGTTATTAGTGTATTACTCGCCAACCCATTATCACTTCACCTTCGAACGTGTAATTCGTCCGATAAACGGATTTCGTGGTGGTGGAGATGAATGAAAAAAAAAAAAAAGGAAAAGAAAAAGAAAGAGGGAGGAGAGAAGAAACGGAGGAGGTTTGCGATAAGTAAATGGAGTGAGTGTACCGCGATCAAATTGACTTAGAAGAATTTCCGTTTCTTCGTGAACGGCGGAGGTCTGAGGAGGGGGTGGAGGAGGGGATATTAAAGACGCCTCGCGACAGGCATCGATTTTCTCTCGGCCATCGGTGGAACGCAATAATTCCGTGTACTTTTCTCGATCCTCTGTCTAAAGCCTCGACGACGAATCAATCGCTTTAGAGTTCATTTCCTTCGACGACCCGATCCTCCGCGCTCAATTTCCGAACGCTTGACGCACGGAAAGAGATCAACGCGTTACCGATTCTCTTTCGGCCGTCGATCACATTGGTTAGAGCTGTTCAGAGTTACTTTTATCGCGTGATTTTTTTTCTTTTTTCTTTTTCTTTCTTTCCTTCTTTCCTTCGTTATTTAGTAGAAGTAGTTCGTTGTAATAAAGAGTTTTATCGAGTTTGAATGGACTTTATTTTTTTATGCGAACGTTAATAAATAAGTGAATCGGTGTATGCCTGAGTCGAATCAGCCAGGTTGAACGCGTAATGTTTGGTTTGTTCGAGTTGCAATAGATGATTTTTCCCCGTGTTTAATTAATCAGGGAAGCGAATTCGAATTTATTACTTATGAGTTCAATACACTTATTATTAAAATTGGCTATTAAAATTGCATATCAATTTCCTCGTATTAGTAATATATATATATATTTAATATGTAGAAACTTTAAATTAAAAAGATACGTGCTCGTTCGAAATGATTAAGCTATTAAATTCGAAAAATGATATTATAGATTTTTTTCGATTACACGAATCGTATAAAAAAAATACACACTTTTGGAATATACGTTTCTCTTAGGAATTCTTTTTTCTTTTTTTAAACCATGTTATATGAAAATACAACTTTCACAGTACAAATTAATCCGTGTTTCATCAAGGATCGATCGATCATATCTTGGTTCATACATTATACATTTCAATACGTTTCGTTCATTGATATATTATTCTTCGCTTGCTTCTCTTTAAACACGTACGAAACGTATGAAAGTATTTAATTCGTGGTCTTATTTAAATTACTCGAAACGTTAAAACAACAATTCTCTTGGCGAGATCGTGCCACATTGTCCCCTCGTTTCAATATTAATTAAGTCGTAAACGGGAAAAACCTCGTTTTTCTTCGGCTGTGAGACGCAGCTAGCCGTAAAAATGAGCTACGTTCGTGTGCCGGGAGGGAGGGCGTAACGAGGCGCAACGAGTCGCAACGGTACAAAGTAACGAGAAAGAGGAACGCGGTTGTCTTCGAGGTGCGCGTAAACTTCCGGTCGGGCAGGTGGCCCCGCACCAACGACTCTTTTCGCGGCCATTTTTCGGCGACCAACCTCATTGTTCGCGATTTCCATTGTTCCTTGGCCGCTGTGAAAATGGATTTTCATTATTTTTCACCCTCCCCTCGTAGGGATTTTCTCATAGAGATTTTTGACAACTGGATCGGAGGTTATTAAGCGCCAAACTTCGCTTCCGATTATATCGCTTTTCCATCCTTTTTTTCTTTTTCTTTTTTCTTTTTTTTTTTTTTCATCCATTCGAGGATGACTCGAACTCGACTCGAAAATTTGTCAAATATTCTACGTGGAAAATGAAAGGACACTTTCGTCTCCTCGAAGAGGCAATTACTTTCTAAGAGACATTTCTCGTATAGATGTATCCTCGAATATACGATTCACGAGGGAAAGTAAACTAACGACTCGTTATCGTAAATTTATAGGAATTTAAAAAGCTCGATCTATCTTAAATGATCTTCGTTTACTTAGCGTCGGGAAAAATGCGTTTCCTTGCTGCGCTCTTGTTCCCAGTGTGGAATTATCTGGCAAGTATTTTCGAACGAGCGAAGAATGTTTCATAATAAAACAAGGGCCTCTTTGAAAAATTCCGGTCGAGGAGAGCGAGGCGTCTAGAAGAATTACCAGGGCATTCGTCGCACGAACGAGCCTCATAAAAGTGAAACGTTGAACGTTATTCTCTGCCCGTTGATTATAAGATTGCGCAAATATTTCTCGTTTCTCCTCCATTCTCACCTGTCTCATCGCGCTACGTTTCACCCGATTTTTCCAAAAATTATCTCGAAAAATTTATCACCTTCCCAAATTCTTAATCGCGGATCAAAGTTAAAAGTTAAAAGTTAAAAGTCCAAAAGAGATCCGCGAGAAAGTGAAAATTAGAAGTGGAAAACATTAGGAGGGGCGTTTACGCGTTAACCTGTCTCTCGCCAACGGAGGCAGAGTTGGCCAAGTGTCGCGACGCAAAACGAGAAGGGATTTGAATGTTAAGGATGCTCTTTCTCGAGATTAGCGAAATCTTGGAGCCAAACTGTACGACGATTTTCGGCTCTTAGCAGGCGGCGGTAATCTACGAGTCAAGTCCGCGAGAAGAGAAGGGAGGAGAAAAGGCTGGAAGACTGCGGAAGAGAGAGAAGACTCTTTGCGCTCTCCGGGAAGTCCGACCAAGTTTCAAACTAAGTTAGTAACGTAGATCCTATTAACTAGTAAGGTAATATGGGCCAAGAGTCTTATCGCGGAAATTATCTTCGCCTTATACGATTCTTTTTTAAACTCCTCTCCTCTTAAGCCTTGCCCCCTTCTATATGTTTCCCTTTCTCTCTCGTTCCTTCCTTCATCCCCTTTTCCTCACCCTCCCTTTGACCGTGTTCGAAGAAACGCGAGTTCTTGCTGAAAGCCAATCCGAAGATACGTTCCTCCTTTGTGAGTCGTCTCTCGTTCGCGTTTAAATTGAATAGACGCGATTTATCGCGCGTGCGAATGACACGATGGTAATTGCGAATGGAAACACGATCCTCGTCTATTTTTTTTTTTTTTTTTTTTTTTTTTTTTCCGTTCGACAACGCTCGAGAATAGGAAAGAGAGTTTTAGGAAGGGGAGGAGGAAAATTGAAAACGAATCAAGGAATCGAATCGAAGCATCGATGCCCGTAATTTAATTTCCGCCTGACAATTATAACCAAAATTATTACTCGATTCGTTGAGTCTTAATAACAGCTTTTATACCCTTATTTTCCGGGGAAAAGGGGAGATAATAAACGGAAATTGGATGTAATTTTATTCGACCAGCTTCGAAATCCTTCGATTCTCTCGACAGAAGAATCGAATAAGCAATTTGTCGCGACAACAGTAGATATCCGTCTCGTCGCGGATTTCTCTCCCTCCATCTTTAAACGTGAACGCGAAATTGGAAAATCTAGCCTAATAATAGTGACACGGGGCGATTCTTACGTACGAACGAAAAATTCCAGCTTCTTTCCAGATTGATTAAAAACGGAGGATCGTCTCTGGTCATACTTTATCGATTCCTCGGTCGAAAATTCGATCGAAAACGGGAAGAGGAAAGAACACGGGGGGGGGGGGAAAAAAAAAAAAAAAAAAAAAACAACCGTGTTCAAGGGTAATCCACAGAGCTCTTTGCGGGGAAATCCGGCGAAACTGGGTTTTCCAATCTTGGACCAATTAAAGACTCGATTGCCTCGCGGTTTCAGCAAGCGAATTCCAGCGATCCCGGTTTCAACGTTTTCAGCTTCTAAGAGGCGACGTTAATCGATGGTATACGATAATAGAATATTCTCGGGACGGTGGGGGAGGCCAGATCCGATAAATCAGGATTTCTCGATTAATTCTCTATTCGATACTCGGTTGCTCGCTTCTATTCTGGATGTACGTACGTACATTATTCTCTATTCACTCTAAAGAGAGTGGGAGGAGGAGGCGAAACGAGCGAAAAGCAAGTTTTTTTCCAGGAACCGGCCTCTCGCGGCCGATGATAAATTCCGTCCGTTCTTCGGCTCGGTACTTTTGTGCGCCTGTTCTAGGTGGTGGGGTCAGGACGATTCCGGTTGTCAGGTAGGATTCATGGTGACGCAGGTGGCTGGCGAAAAAAGTGAATTTTCGGCGTGACATCGGTTATTCCGGTCGTGGCTCCGACGACATAAATCGTAAGCCACCGACTGCCGAGCAATCAATACCAAGTGGCTGCACGCGCGTATTCCTACGTGTGTGTGTGCGAGTCCAATGTCTATCCCTTGCTTGCTCCCTCTGCGAATCTCGGTTCGACAATGAGAGACCGAGAGTGCCCGTCATCGTATCTTCGATATGTTCGATAAGGGTGGATCGATGCGCCACCTGCTCGCCGAAAAGTGCATACCGTCTGATTGCGAACAGAACTTGGAATGTGTATACGGCAGTAATTCGCACATCTCCGAAACTCTCGTTCCAACGATTCCTCGTTTCGACGATTCGAAGACGGATAAATCGAAACGTCTAGGTGGATGAGCTCGTTTCGAAGTCATCGTGTTCCCCTTTTCATTAGTCCTCCTCGAATCGTTTTCAGCGAAACTCTCTCTCTCTCTCTCTCTCTCTCTGTTCTTAACGCGAGCCTCCTCTTTCTCCGGCACGCACCGCGGACGTCTCCGTTTCCCGGGTACTCGAGCAGAAACGCTGCCGCGGCACTCGCCACCCTCGCTCGCCACCGCTTTTTCGAGCCCCCTTCACCCTCTCCCTTCCCCGAGACCCTTCTTCACCGACGCAGTTACCACCACTGACATCCCCTCTCTCCGTCACGGGGTTGCTCCGTCACTACTAGTCATTTCAGGGGCGACCACTCGCGCTATCGAGCACGGCTGAAGCGCGTCTGAAACCTCGCCGA
>NW_006263864.1:2180625-2182368 GCF_000469605.1 Apis dorsata | reverse complement strand
TCTGCGACGAGGTTTTTTTTTGCGATTGCATCGAGCAAAAGTAGAAAACCTCCCCTCCTGCTTCCTCTCCCTTCTCTCTTTCTCTCTCTCTCTCGTCTTGTAGCTCGAGTCACCCCTCGATTCGCCTCGAGCGTGCAGCTAAACGCAATGGTAAACGTGAAGGGCAACCGGTTGGAGAAGGGCGGTGTGTCGAGGCCGTTTCGTAATTGGGAGATTATTAAACTGTCTCCCTGGTCTCCGACGTCCGTCATTTCTCTTCTTTAATTTCCTTTCTTTCTTTCTTTTCGCGCGTATATCTTTTCCTTTCCTTCCTATCTCTCTTTCTCTCGCACAATGGAGAGCCATGCCGTGCAGCGGCGTCGCGGCATTTCGTTAATTGAAACGGGCGTTTATCAATCGGGAAGATGAAGGCCACGCCCGGAAACCACTACGCTACGACCATTGCCACAATCTTGATCCCGGAAGGCGTGATACTATGGAGGTCTACTCGGTTAATTGAGATGGAATCGCGCCGTTTTCAATAGGGATCTCCACCTAGGAACGGCCGCTCGTTACGCTTCTTACGACCGTGTAACCGGGCTGCGTTTGATTCCGAGATTGGGGGAGGTTAGGGAAGGGTGGTGGGTGGCATTCAAACGAGGAAAGTTTTTTTCATTCGCCCAATTTCGACCGGGCCGCCTCGACGAACATCGTCATCGAAATCGAGGTATATACTATACCTCTACTACCTCTCCCCCCTGCCCCTCTTCGATCTCGTTTAGTTTATTCTTGCTAAAAGCACTTCCGATTAATCCGTTCCGACCCACCTTGCAAGCTTTTTCGTTCCGCGGCCATCGAACTAAAGCGCTTCGACCTTTTAATGTGGCTTATTTTACAGCGAGTAAAATGCCTCGCTGTAAAATCCGCTTTCCGCGAGATCGGCGTTTAAAGCGTTCCACTCCGTTCCATGACTTCGCTATTTACAATCGTGCAACGGGATGATAAAAATTTTCTTTCTCCTTCTCTTTATCTTTTTTTTCTTTTTCCAATAATCATCCATCAAAGACCACAGGAAAGAGACTCGTCGAGTGTATTTCTTCGATCGAGTCCAGGGGAGGGGGGAGGAGGTGCCATCGACGAGAAGGTGGAAGGAAGAAAGGAAGGAAGGAAGGAAGGAAGGAAATGCTGTCGGTTTTTCAAGATCCTCTCGTCAGCCTCTTCGTCGACCCTTTTACATCCACTCATCTCCGTCGTGGTAGTCTTTGCCAGTCGTTCCATGGACAAGAACCGGTCCTCGAACCGCTCGAAACCGAAAGCTATACGTATATATAACGCCATACGAATCGCGCGATTGCCAACGGATCTCGCGNCCGCTCTTCCGTTATTATTACCCCTACGATTTTAACCGGTCGCCTGGGCCACTCGAGTGGAGAGGGAAAGTTGAGCCGAGAGGTGAATCGAAGAAGAAAAAAAAGACGAAGAAGGAGAGGAGGAGAAGAAGAGGAGACCGTGTTGTCCGTGTTTCGCCCCAGGAAAGTCGGGGACCCGCGTAATCCAGCGTTCGTCGAATACGGCGTAATCGGGGCTCGTTTGAATTTAAAATGCGCTTCCCGGTGAATGTTTTCCTCTTTCTCCAGGAACGCACGCCAAAAGGACCAACGAGCTATTTGCCAGCGGCGAATGAGAAAAGCAGAGGATCGAAGGGGGGCGAAAGGAAGGGAGAGGAGATGGTGGAAGCCGGCCGAAGCTTTCGACGTTCCCTTC
>NW_006263864.1:2175587-2180010 GCF_000469605.1 Apis dorsata | reverse complement strand
GGGGGGGGGCGCGATTTGAATACCGGGATGCGTTTAAAAGTTTACGCTCGCTCGTAAGGCGGATCCTTCGTTTCGAGAGGGGGGAGAGGAAGGAAAAAAGTTATCGACGGGGGATCGACGAAAACAAGGGTGGATCGGTTTCGAGGACCCTGGCATCGTGATCGAGGCATCGATATGATTGCAATTTGCATCTAAATTGCGTCCCTTTTTTTTGCAACGGGAATACGCTGCGAATTTTCTCGCGGCCGATCTATCCCGCCGATCTATTCGCCGATCCATCCTCCGACCTTGGCCAACCCGATATGTATCGCGTGTGTACAGAATGGATCCGCGTGTTTCGAGATGTACGCCATTTCCGCCAGAATATCGATTATGAATAATAGAAAAGAAAGGAACGGCTGCGTGGAATCGGTGAAATTGACGCGTATTCGTCGATTCTATCATCTCCCTGGTAAACCGAGCATCGATATCACCCCCCTTCGCAACTAATAAAACGTTCGTCGAAACAATTTCATCGAACGGACGCCATAGCTTTTTTCACCCTCTTTTTATATTCCGTCAACGTTCGACAAAAGTGGCTCCCGATAAAACATTCTTCGTTTTTATAACTCGAGGAGAAGGTCGGTACAATACCTTACACTTCCGGGTGTGCAGAATCGCGAGCTTTCCGATCCGCCCGGTTGACCCCTGCTATATATCGAGACGCGTGGTCGCGTGTCTATATTCAGTCGTATTTACGGCGGAACTGCTCGTAAACACGAGGAGGAAGCCGCTCGTAAAGCAACCGGTCGTTGTACGCGATTCCGATCACGGGATTCCTCCCTGTTCGGAAGGAATCTGGTCGACGACACGCGTGCACGCGAGTCTCCTTTCCCGTTTCGTTCGAGGACGAAGGAGGACAGGGAAGGTTCGTTGGAAGGTTCGTAGACGATCCCCTGATAGGTTGCGTTTTATCGCATCGATGTCGCGACCTCGATGGTATTCAATTTTGCTACTCGTCTTCTGTATACGATATCGTACACGGGCTACGTTTTCCACGGTAAGGAAATATCGGTCGATTCGTTGAGCACAAACTGCAAAGATTTATTTTCGATAGATATGGATAGCTCGATATTCGAGGAAGGGAAAATGTATGTATCAATTTGTTGGATCAATTTTAAAGAAAGATTCGAAAGAGATAAAGCAAATATTTGGTTAGTTAATATTTGGTTTGGAAGAGATAATTGATAGTCGTTTGAAACACCGGAGGCAGAACACTTTTGTTACGTAATTTCGATGCCGGGGCCGTGCATCATGCTATTAAGCGTCGCTTTAAAAACCGCTGAAACATAAATTCCTCGGGATCGTTTTTCATGGATCGGCCCGTTATACGAGCCGAGGGGAGCGTCACCTGAACACGATGGCGTTACGAGGAGACTTAATACGACGTGTCACGACCTTCTCGCACGGATATAATAATATCCCCTGCACTCGATATCTCTCGATGCTCCTCCACGGGACGAAGAAGGAATATTCAAATTCCGAATTCGAATAAACAAACACATTTTCACCTTGAGAGTTTCCTTCGACCGTCAGCAGAAAGGAGAGAGATCGGGGAAACTGGTTACGACTTTGGAAGCTAGTAAATCACGATGGCGCCTCCCGGTAAAAATAGCCAAGAGAAACTGGTTTCTCGGAAACAGCTGTTCCTCAGCGACGAAGGGAACGATGGCCGGGCTCGTTGCTGGAAAACTCCGTTTGTGGCGTCCCCCTCCTCCGCCGGGGAAGGAAAAAGGCCCGAGGGCGGCGAGAGAGAGGTTGGTTAACTCGTCGAGGTCAGCCCCTTTTCCCTATGAAAGACAACCCTTCGATAAATCCGCCACGAAAGACCTTTGACTTAACACCAGTGTTAGCCAGTCGGGAGAGAGCGTACAGTCAACGCGAAAATTCAACCCCTGCGGCCCTGTCTAGACGCTTGCCCCTCTATTATTGATCCTGCCTCGGCAATGGGATGAAAATCCCATTGACGTAAAACCGTCCAATTTCTCCAAATTCCCGACACGGATGGATGAAACGCGGAATATCGACGACCATCCTATCCTCCACATTTTTTTTTATTCCTATCTTATTTCTTCCTCCTCCTCTTTCGCGACCGATGACCAATTTTCTTTTCGCTTACCATGATTTCGTCGACTTTGTACTTACTCGTGCACCCCCGTTGGGGCGCAATCTCGCCTCGATGAACGCCTCGAGCATCCGCTTACCAACTTCACCGCGAACCACCGTGAAAGAGACCATCCCCCAGACGTGAAGTTAACGAGCAACTTCTTGATGGAATTTCGCCTGTTTTTTTTTTTTTTTTTTTTTTTTTAAGAAAGTGAGTCGAGGGTGTAAAGGGGGTTCGGGTGGAGTTAATTTTTCTTTTACACGAGGGTTGAATTCGAATCGAAGGTCCCACCTGTTTGATGCGTTCCTCGAAACGAGCGGGGCGGGTTGGAAAACTTACAGGGATCCGTGCTTTACGATTATTGCCTCCTTGGAATTGACGCCATCGGGCACGCTACCATTTGTTTAGTTACTTTACCATACTTTTACCGGATTACGAGGTAAATCTTCGCGGATACGATGGATCTCCATATCGTCTNTTTTTTTTTTTTTTTTTTTTTTTTTTTTTTTGTCTAAAGAAACGAATATCGACGTTTGGAGAGAGTGGTCGGTCGAGCCACGTCTCGCATCGTCGTTCGATAAATTTCGAAGGGAAGGAAAGTTACTTTTAAAGAGAGAACGGGAGAAAGTTTTCGGTTTCTGGTCCCGCTCGGGGAGACAATGCGAATTCGATTCCCCCCGAACGAACGAAACTTCATCGTTGTTTTAACGACCACGGTCTCTTTTTGAAATTTTCCTCCCGTGTATTCGATTTTGAAATATCCTGTTCTTTTCAATCCTCCTCTTTTAAATATCTCTTTTAAAATAGAATCTCGTCTAACGTATTCCCCGACTCTCTTTTCTTTCACATAATTCAAATTTCCAAATTCCTTAATCCTCGAAGCCAGTGGATCAAATTCACGTTCACGTGGGTAAGAAATAAATTTGTGTCGAGGTATTTAGACGTATTTGCATCGAAGCTGTGTATCGGTTGGCCATAATCGTTGGCCATTATGGCAAGTTGTCAGGGTTAATAATCGACGCCTCCTCGCAGCCTCGAATGATCGTTTTGCAACGGTGGCGCGCGTGGTCGGGAGATGAGAGGCGCGGCGAAATGGCGCGTACACGCGAGAGAGAGAGAGAGAAGAGATTTGTTTCGAAAGGTCGGTTGACACCCGCGCCGTCCCGCTGGGAAATGGAATCTCGATTGAATGGAAATGACGTTCGTAGCAGACACGTGTATACGGCGCGGAATGCACGTGAATAGTACTAATCGGTGTCTATAGCAAACGGCCGCGGCTACGTGTTCCCTTCGTGGAGTGTTAATTTCGGAAACAACATTCGGCATGCCCTTACACCTTGTCCTACACCTACTAAAGCCTGCTTGATAACGATAATGCCGTCGGTTTTCGACAGTAATACCATTCCAACTGATAACCGTATATTACGCGTTATATATACTGCTCCGCAATTCCCCTCTAGGCGCTCTTTCGCCCCTATTTTAATAAATATCGATCGGGGATCGATCGGCCGTCTCGCTCGGCTATTTCCAGAAAATTGCTAATGCATGGCTAAGCGTTCTAAAATTGGACCTGATGCGAGCCACGGCTTCATTCATTGCAAAATTAACCAGGATTTCTTAGTCTGTGCATATATACGCGCGCGAATAAGTTTATCCTCTCCTCCTCTTGTTCTTTCAAATTCAAGATTTTATTACGTAAATCAGGTACAAGATTATCCAATTGTCATCGTCATCGAACTTTCTCGATTGTCGTCTTTCAAATTAAAATTTCCAGCTTTGAATCTTTGTATCTTTGTTTCCACCTTGGAATCACTTTTAAGATAGCGTTCTTTCCTAGTGCCGTTCCTAGTGCCATTTCAGTAGTTTCGACAACTGATTTCCTCAGTGGAATGCAAAAAGTAAGCAATATTGCTTGAAATTGTTGCATAGGAAACTCTTGGAGCGCTCATCTCGATTCTTCTTAAAAGAACGCTCTTTCGAATAGCACCACGAACGATAAAGTAATTCGAATACGGTCACAAGTTATGATCTAGTAGAAAAAAAAGGAGAAGGAACTTATTTGCACTTAATATTTATGCCGTACGTACATAGAATTTTCTTTTAAAAATGTTCAAAAGATGCAAAGGACTTTTACAAGTAAAAGTTTAATAATGGTGTTATCGTATGTATGTCTATTTTGGATTTTGCATATCCAAGAGATCTCTTCGTTTTTTGCCTCGTTAAAATAGTAAAATCGAAGAAAAATTCCTCCCAGACGTTTTTTCTCTATCGATCATC
>NW_006263864.1:2169638-2175374 GCF_000469605.1 Apis dorsata | reverse complement strand
AAAAAAAAAAAATAACTGAAAAATAGAATCGAGGCAGAAAATGCACGTGTATATGCAGTTAGCGAGACATTAATGTATATCGAAGTCGTTATACGATGCTCCTGTTGGCGCCTCGGCGATATCCACACACAGCTGGCTACACATTTTCCTACACGACCCATCGGGGAGGCAACCTCGATTCCCCTCCACGTGTTTCTTCATAAATCAACCCGATAATTCTTTCAACGCCGCTTCTTCTACCCGCCTCCAATGAAATTCCCCGAATGTCTGGCCCATTGTCATCCAGAAGGCCAGACGCCAAAAGTTTCGGCCGAAATCGATACTTTTCCGAGAGAATCTGTCTTGGAGTCTCGCCTCGGCTAAACTCGTATAGGTAGATCGAAGAAATTGGCATCGGTTTGCAACCGATCGGTGCAAAGTTTCCAATCATCAATTTCTAAAGCTTCTCGAAGCCAACGAGAGACGACGACCGCGCGTTGAAAACGATTCCGATGATAACCTCGATCGTTACTATAATAATAATTGCGAGAAAAAATTACTGGATCAGAAATTATGAGATCATCGATCGATTTTTTCTGTCTCTCTTCTTCTCAAGAGGAATTCGCAATTCGAAGGAATGCAGCAGGAACGAGCGTGTTCGATAATAAAAATCCAAAGCGAAGGTTGCCGAGTTTCGCTTCGAGAAGAGGAAGAAAGATAGAGAAAGAGGGGAGCCACCTCTCGAGATAAGGATAATACTTAAACGTTGCCGCGTTTAAGAGGCCTAATTCATCCGGCTTATCCCCTCCCCCTTATCAGTTCGGTTTCTCGGGTGCGCGCATTATCGAGTTGCGGTTAACACGCACAGACAATATAACGCAGTTACCAACGTCAATATTAATTCGTGCCGATGTGCAATTTGATTATGGCGCCTATGGTGCTCGGTTAACACGCTATAATAGCGGATTGCACCAATCTATCCACGCCCAGTCCCGAGATCTTTCCCTTCCTTCGCAACCAGCATCATCATCACGTCGAGCCTTATTAATTTTTAACCTGCCCGGTCGATCCTGTTTCATCTCCCCCTCCATGTACTATTTGCATAATTTTCTCGAGCGAGTTCGACGCAAGTTTTCGTGTTCTCGTGCGAAAAGATGGCGCGTCGCGTCGGAAGAGTCGAAACGAGAATGGACGAAAAGTTAGCTCGAATTCCCCGTCGATCCTCGTCGTTAAAAGTTTCTCGCGAACGCGTTAACTTCCAACCCCCTCTGCCATGCTTTGATTTCGTCCTCGATCGAGAGAGAGAGAGAGAAAAAAAGGTGTTCTTTGGGCGAAAAGTAGGCGAAAGGTGTGCGTTAAAATTCACTCACGTCGCTAGCAGAGACTCGCGTTACGTAATTCGCACCGATTTCGACCGACTTGAACATTCTTCGCGCGGATCTTCCGCGTCACGTATCTTTCCAGCTCGCTATCCGGGCGCGTTTCCTTGCAGCGAGATTCCAAGCATCCCCTCTCCTTCAAATGGATCCTTCCGCTCCGCTTTTGCGGAAACGCAGTCGAAGAACGTGGCGTCGGTGAGCAGGTTGACAGGAAGGATATCGATTTTGCAACGACGCGTAACCCGATCCCGTTGTTTCGAAATTAACACGTTTTTTTTTTTTTCCTAAGGAAGAAAGAGAGAGATCCTTAAGAGATGTCCTTCTATATTCGTTTCATCGATCCTCGGCTCACGTATTTTTTCAAGCGTTGCGTGCCAGGATAAACGAGAGAGCAAGGACTCGAAGGGCTTCCAATCTTGCGGGGGTAGAAACTTGTGGGCGCTTGTAGTGGAAAAGCAGGACGCAGCTGCGGGACGGTGTCGCGTTACCCTCGAAAATCTTTCTTCTACACTCTTGTACACTCCTCGTATTCGTTTCGTCACCGAAACGATAAACGAAGGAATCGATGAGACAGAGAGAGAGAGAGAGAGAAGGGGGACGAGTGGCTTTTCAACCCCGCGGTCGTCGGCTCGTTTAATGCCCTTATCTAAATGCTAACTACTTTTAATCTCGGCCAGTTTCCACGAAGGGCGAAACTACGAAGGCCGGATATTGGCTTCGTAGCGGTAACCAATGGTTCTCACGCAACTGCGGTTTCACACGATATTGGAAACTGGCATGGGCCCGTAAAGGAGCCGGCCATATCTGCGCATACGGATACGGCCGAGTATCGAGGAACTCGATGTTAAACAATGCAAACGGACTGGCTCCCAATTGAGCGGAAGCCGCCGGGAAAAATTGATTTATTCAGGATGGACGATTTATCGGCGATGTTGGCTTCGCGTGGCACACTCGAATAGAGACACGACGCCCGCTTTCACCGCCCTGTTACACACACGTGTGTTCTTTGTATTGAAATGAATTTGCTCCGCGCCCGGTAATTTATGTGGTGTTACGTTCTCGTTCTCGTTCTCGTCGTCGATATTCGCGCGACAGGCTAATTTCTCCTAGATGAAAAATACGAATGTCCGATAATTGGTTGAAAACTAATTGGCGGAACGAAACCAATCGAGCCAAAGTATAATATTCGTAAGTTAATTATTTTCTTGAAATCAATGAATTTCAATGAATTCGTCGAAACAACGTCCGGATCGGATTAACATTTTTCTCTGCCATTTTCCCTGCTTATTATATTCCGAATGGAATCGTTTTTCGAATTATTATTATTATTTTTTTTTTCTTAATACGCTGAGCTATTATTATTAATGGGAAGTAGTAGGTAGAGAGTAATTTTTCAAAAGGCTACGTACTCGCATCGGTCGGTCTTTCCAGGCAAATTAGTCGCCATAAAGGAGAGAAAGGGTGACGTGATCGCGGGGAATTGTTCGTTAAAAATTAGAGAGGCCAAGGAATTTGGGAGGGCGCCAAGATTAATTATCGAGAAACATTATTCCGCCAGGGCGGAAAGAATTCGCGGACATTTAACCGGACGGAATATTGCGCGGGCTGTTTAATGGCGAAATAATGCAAGCTTTTGTTGGCCGGATTATTATCATGATTGAGGAAGCGACGCGTTAGCTACTTTATCCTTGCCGGTTTTTAATTACACGCTGTAATGAAGCGTTGGGTGTGGCGGGTAAGTAAGAGCCGTTCCAAGACCGCCTTAACGCTAAAAAATCACGCGTTTCGAATTTTCCAATAATCGTGCACAAGATGAAAGCAATGCCGCCGTTCGGGTGGTCTAATTCTATTTTTCTAATACGATAACGATTTTTAAGGATCGTTGATCGGAATATTTATGTCATCATATTCAATCGTTGATGGAATAGAAATAGATTTCTTCAGCTGGAAATTATCGTTCACGAAAGAAGTTTCGTCGTCGATATTATTTTTGATGAATCACTGATGAATCATTGAGCAGAGATTTGATAACTTTTAAATCTGCATTTCTAAAAATTTCGAACGATTTTTGGAATAAAATTTCAAATTTAACTTTAATTTTTATCCTCCCGTAGTTCATTTTAACCATTCTCTGATAATAAAATCGAGTTAATTAAGGGATCCCGCGATAATCGTGGGTTTAAATATGGAAGGAACGAAGAGGCGTTATCTTATAGATTTGTCACGAGTTTGTCCGATGTATCTCAATCAGCTGTTTTTGCTTCGTCCGCGGTAATCCTCCATCGAGTAATCATCGATAGGGTCCAATTATCAGTATCTTCGTATAATAAGAACAAACGTTCATTTATCCAGATACGCGTGTTTGCGTTAATTAATTCTATCTTTTCCTCTTTGGCGACCGTCGTCGTTGCACCGTTTAATTATCATTATCAATAATTAATAGATCATAATTAACCATGACGCGTTGCACAAATTTGGCCACTTTTGACGAGAAGGTTCGATTCCCTGGTAAATAATTTTCTAAGCTCGCTCCAACACGTGGACACTCCTCGTTAATAATCTTTCAAAAAGGCAAGACGATCCGTGTTGACAATATCGGAGCTCCTTTCTCTCCCACCCCCGTGATGCTGCGATTTCAATTTGTCCGCCATCACTCGTCGAATATTCCCCGCGAAGGGGAATCGCACAGTCGGTTTAATAACTCATGCCCGTTTATATTCAGCCGACGCCAATTTCGAAAAGAACAAGTTCGACGGTTGGCTAGACTAAAGCGCACTCGAGGCCATAATTCTCCGCCGTTTCCCTCCCGACGTTTCTCCACACCGTTTCCCCACCCAAAAATAGCAGTTCGACTAAGAGTTCAGGGTCGAGGCGTGCACGCTCGAACCTATCCCTATGCAAACTTTAAACGATATCTACGCATGCATGCGCACTCTCGAAGAAGCTCGGACGGAACGGACACACGTGTTCACACGGAGTCCATCTTATGGCTGAGAAACATCGTCGCATCCGTCGCATCTGTGCATCACCATTCACTTTTTTTTCCCCTTTTTTTCTCTCTCTCTCTCTCTCTCTCTCTCTATTCCCTTTCCTTCTTCTCCTCCCCTGTGTCTGGCACCCCACCCACTTACGACCACATGACGCCCTTCTCTCGTGCCACGTCCCTCCACGCTCTTAAACGTTCCATCGAAGCGGTGTACAGGATTTTACAAAAGAAAACGCTCCCGCTCGCTACTCGACGGGTTGAAAAGGAGCTGCTCCCAATAAAGAAAGCAAGGACACGCTTCTTCTTCTTCTTCGAGCGCCCTTGCTCGCGCCCTCGCGGTGTTAATGCTTTTTATGGACCTCGAATCCAATGGCTGCCGCCAACCATCCCGCTCTTCCACCTGCAATAATGCCCTTTCAATGGAGAATTCACGCGAGAGTCCCTCCTCCCTCTTCTCTTTCCTCTTTCAAAGGAAACCCGGCTTTTCGAGCCTCCACACGCGTGCCATCGCATCCTTCCTTTCCACGTTTTTAATATTCACGCGCAGGGCCAAAGAACGGCCCTGTTTTCGGCCTTTCCACGCGTTCGCTCGTTAACGACAGTCGTTAATCAGAGCCGGATGCCGTATTGAATCCGCGCGTTCTCGCGATAGATTTATTACGTATTTGCCTCCTTTTAATCCTTTTTCCGCGCCGGTCGATACGACGAATGGGCGCGTCGACGTTTTTCGAGGTTAATAAACTGTGTATGTATGTCTGATATACATCCCTCCCTCCTATGAACGTGTTTCATATTCGCGTGTGTGTGTGTGTTCTCCCGGGTCTATTTGTAAACGATATTGTAATTTGACGGGAATAAATTGGCGGGAAGGAGAGGGACGTTGGAGTAATTCCGGAACGGGGTTTAATGCCCTTTCCTCCTTGATTTATCCCCGTTGATTAGGAATTTCGCGCCGGCGACTTTATCTAGCAATTACTCTTTGTTACCGTGGCGAATATTTCACCGTGGAACTTTCAAGCGGTCGCGATAAATAGAAGGGGGGAGGAAGGGGTAGGGAGATGAGGAGAGGGAGGGGGAGAGGGAGAGGGCGAAATGAAAAAGCGGGAAAGTTTGATGACACGGTTAGCTCGGTGCTACCTTTGAAAGTAAGTTAGCGCGAACACGGTATAGAGAGAAGGCGGGCAGAAATTTTAACGGGCCGGCAAACCCGCTAGACATCCGCTTTCATGAAAATGAATACGCGACAACCATTCGTTGCGAGCGTGGCTCACGAGCCTTCACCTTTCACCCGTATTCGATTTATTTACATTAAACCCTCCGCTTCTACATAAATTTGTCCATTTTTGTTCTCTCTCTCTCTCTCTCTCTTTCCCTTCTGTTTTTTTTCTCTTC
>NW_006263864.1:2167172-2169541 GCF_000469605.1 Apis dorsata | reverse complement strand
TCTCTTTCTCTCTCTCTCTCTCTCTCTCTCTCTCTCTCTCTCTCTCCTTTCTCCCGTTTATTTTATTTTACCGAAATTCTAGGTCGTATAAATGACGTATCGCGTAAACGTCAGCGGAGCGAGGCTCGTAGACACACACACAGGGTGAAATATAAGCACGATATTATTTCCCCCATCGACACGGAGGCCAGTTTAATATTTCAACGATGCAACTAGTAGGCGCCTCGTTCCGTGCAAATGAATTCGTCGGCCTCTCGCCGCGATCCGGAACACCGGTTTAAATTTTAACCACCCCCCCTCTCTCTTCGAACCTCTCGCGTTTTATTTCGTTTCAGCTGGCAAGCAGAATGGAGATTGAGGGAATGAGCGAGAAAGAGAGGAAGAGAAAAGTGGAACAAATGAACGGAAAACGGAATCGGCGCGATGAGCCGCCTTTGATACCGATTTTTCGCTTCCATTTCTCTCCACGAGAACCTTCGTTTCCTCGCACAACGCCTATACATTTATATATTTATATTGTATATTTCTCTGCACTCGCGCCTTTCGTAAATTCGATCTTTCGATTCCTTCCTATTTTCTATCTAGGGAAGGGAAGAAATTCATTCTCCGATACCTTTAATCTTTCGTCCATACACGGCGGATAATATTATTTGGAAGGGATCTTGGAGGTCGAGTGGAAGGAGGCGTGGAGAAGGAAATCCTTGGCGGGAAGGAGGGAAGAAGGAGGAGGAGGAGGAGGAGGAGGAGGAGGGCTTTTGTAGTGGAAAGCGGCGAGAAAACGTCAACGAAATATTATACTCGCGTGAAAATAACGGCGCAATATTGCAGCCGGGAACTGCTTGATATTTTAACGGAACATCTAGTAGATGTCCGGCCACACGAGAATGAATGCGCAGCCCTGCTGGCAAGTGCCTGTGCCATGAAGAGCAAGCTGTTTCGTGCCAGTTTTTGCATCGACCGTTGCCCTCCAGTTCCAGTACGATCGAGCGAAACAGAGCTGAAACGCTGGTTACACTATTAGCTTTATTAGTACTTTTATTACCCTCGTATCTACCATCGAGCCAGACTTTTCGACTTGATATATTGAAATCTTTTTTTCTTCGCCATTGTCAGCGATGTTGGGCAAAATTGAAGTTACGAAAGTTAAAGTTATTTTTTCGATAAATTGCTTCAATAACTTATTTCAAACATTTTAATAAATAATTACTCAAAGTAACTTATTAAATTATATACAAGAAATTTTTACTTTCTCGACGAATTAATGTCCAATTGCGTACTTCTTGGTTAAAATATCCTATCCTTCGTTCGAAGTTTTCATCGTCTCCTTTGTGGCATCCAAGATTAATAACAAAATGTGATTTTAAAACGTTAAAAAAATACACGAGGCTTCTTAGTTTTTTGCGATCGTACGTTTTTTTAAAACATTTTTAATTAGACATTTTCTTAAGAAGAAAAATTAATGGATAATTTTATCTTATCTCTCGTCTATTAGTTCCTCGAACGAATGACGTTTTTGCTTCCGCTTTTTTTCTCGGTTGCTCGCTTTAACTTCTAAATAGCAGCATACCTTCATCGGCTTAGTTTCTATTTTGAAGGCTTGAAATCCGTGCCTAAAGTCTGTCTCGTTCACTTAGCAGCCGGTCGCTCGGGGTATACTTTCCCCTTTAAATGCGCTAACATTCATCTCTCTCTCTCTCTCTCTCTCTCGGAAAGCAGTGCTCTTAATGTTCAGTTACCGTCAACGGCAGTTTAGCTCGTGTCAGAAATTCGTCAAGTTGACTTAGCCTTCGAACTTTGTTCCAACCTTCGTTCCAACAATCGAGGCTGTGCTTGAAAGATATCCTCTTAATAACATACACGTTTTTTACGTTCGATCGAATAGCTTGTTCGATTATATAAGCAAGATTATTTATTCCTTGCTCGGTAGGAAAGAATTAATGTCGAAAGAGGAAATTCATTTCTCTTCGAACGATTATCCCTTTTTTTTTTTTTTACCTTTCCCTCATCTTTTCTACTTCCTCCTTTTCACGGCGCAGCCACTAATCCGTCAATCAAAAAACATCGTATGCGCAATGCGATTCTCTTCAAATTGAAAATTCCACGAATCGCGGGGAACGCGATCTCGAATTCACGCAACGAGGAAAGAAAAGAGAGAGGGGAAAAAGGAAAGAACACGTGTTCAAGGGAATGAAATTAACACTCGGCGAAGGGAAGGTACCGCTTTGATACGTAGAGTTTGAAAAGGGCGCGCGAGAAAACGATTGGTCGCGTGCCGCCACGACGAAATCGCAGCGTAGACGGTTTCTCTGTGACAGGCTGGCAGAAAAAATTTGCCGCGGAAGCTCGTTACTTTCGTTTCCGCGATCTCC
>NW_006263864.1:2166173-2167155 GCF_000469605.1 Apis dorsata | reverse complement strand
CTCCTCCTCCTCCCCCTCCTCCTTCTCTTCCTCCCCCTTTCGCCTTGTTTCCTCCGCGCTGTTGAATAACCCGAGGCCGAAAATAATTCCCCCAGACCCTTGCCGAGGCCATCGCCATCCCCGAAACGTTTCCTCGCGTAACGTCGAACGACAACTGCAGGAAATGAATTCTCGAGCGCCAGACCAGTTTCGCGAGCGAACTCTTCGCCAACTCTTTTCCACGGCCGATGCGCTTCTCCTTCTGTAACCTACGCCCTATGCCCTTCATCTTTCCGCTCCCATCTTTATCCCCCTCTCCTGTTATTGCATCTTATCTTCGAGAGAAATGGAATTTCTCTCGGGCGAAAATTATTGGACCGAGGAGCTTTCTCTTTCGCGTGACTTTCACGGTGCACGGTATTACGATTCGTCGATATGCGCGATCGACAGAGAGAAAGAGAGAGAGAGAAATTCTAATGGCATCTCGATAAAGCTTGGAATTGTTTTTACGGGAGAGGAGGGGAGGGGAGAGGGGCGATTGCGTTGGTTGAAAGAATTCTCTTAGCGCGTCGTTGTCGCTGTTACCGTTAAACGACGCGCGAAAAAAGGTATTCTCTCTTCCCCCTCTTCCTTTCCCGCAGCGGTGAATGGAAAAATGAGATAGAGGGCGAGGAGAAGAAATGGGAGGGAAGGGGGAAGAGAGTGGTAGGAAGCGTTACGAGCGTAATAATGGAACCGTCAACTACTACGTGCTACGTATCAAATGTGGCTGAGCGCGAAATGAAAACGAGGAAACTGCTGGGAGAATAAAATACTCGAAGGTCGGGGTGGAAACGACTTTATCCAGGGTAACGTACGTGGGCGTATGGGAGCGGGCCGCCGCCGTGCTGTTTATTACACTTTGAAATACAAAGTGAAATAAATTGCCGTGGCGCGCACTCCACGATCTCCATCGATCTCTCGCGCATTCGCGCGAGAGATGAAAAAAGCGTCGAGCATCGAG
>NW_006263864.1:2165232-2166122 GCF_000469605.1 Apis dorsata | reverse complement strand
TTTTGGTCGCGCGAATCCTTCGTAGTTTCGAGCCGAGCGAGGAATAAAGGGAAGGGGTCGCCGATCGATTTTATCGCCTTCTGAGGTTTCACTCGACAAACAAGCTCGATGAACGGGTGGCTCGCGCCTCTGGCTTTTAAACGACCCGCGATTAAATCCGTCCAAATATTTACCTCTCGTTCCTCGAGCCCCCCCTTCCCACGAGATCGTCTCGCGATAATGATTTTTAAGTCGATCGGGGGAGATGTCGACGAGGGCGCGTGGCGCGTCGTAAATAGGTGACGGTTTCGGCGCGAGAGGAAAAAGAAAAGAAGAAAAAAAAAAGAAATAGAAAAAGGATCGAAGGATGAGAAACGATAAACCATCGTTCGGTTGTTGGATTCGTTGATAAAATCGAAGCGTTCCGTCCGCTCGAAACTCCATCCGGAACGACGAGGGATTTTCACCCCTTTCCCTCCTCTCCCCCTCCCCCTTCGCCATTCTCCACCCGATCCTTTTTCCTCTTCCACCCTCTCGCACTCTCGCTCGCCCGTCCCCTAGACTCGGCTCGATTCGAGTCGCCAACTTTCTCAAGGACTTTGGTCGGTAAGAGAGAAGGCGAGAAGGATCGAGAGAAGAGGGATCTCTGGGCAGGGGAAGGGGCGCGACGAAGCAGGAGCGAGAAGATAGAAGGTAGAAGGAGCGAGAAAGCGAAGAGAAGAAGGGAGAGGACGCAATTAATCTCGAGGCTGAAGTTTTCTGGTGCAAGTCGGTCAACTAACCGGGCCGGGCAAAAGGGCTCCCTTTGTTTTAGTCAGAAAATAATAAAAAAGGGTAATGGTCCAACAGGGTGAGCCCTGGCTCCATACAGAGTGCCGGTCCTGTCAGTTCTACGCCATCCACCATCACCC
>NW_006263864.1:2160934-2165227 GCF_000469605.1 Apis dorsata | reverse complement strand
CCCTCCTCCCTTCTCTACTCCCGTCTTTTTTCCTTTCTTCTTTTCTCTTCCCTCCGCTTCCTTTCCTCCTTTCTTTCCTTCTTTTCTTCCTTTCTTTCATTCTTCCCCCTCTTTTCTTTCCTTTTTTTCCCCCCTCTTAATGCGCTCCTCCTGGTGGCGACGCGCTACCACCGACGCGGCCCATTTTATACACTCCCTATATTTATCCGCCTTTTTCGTTCTCCGAAGACGGTGACTGTCGTCGTTCCGCGTTTTATTGTCCCAGCGTTCCGTGTCGCAACGCCGCGCCGCGAAAGACGTGAAGCGAATCGAAACACGGAAAGGAAACACGGGGCCTGGATCCCGTGAATACATCTCCGTGGAACAAACGGTGGCGAATATAGGAGCCGGTCGCGTTTCCCGTTTGAAAAACCAGTTGAAAGATCCAGCTCGTCGAACGCTCTCCCCCGCTTTACGTTATATCCCCGATATTATCGCTCCACCCATTATTTCACCTACGTCTTCCGCCCTACATCCAATCCTTCGATATCTCGTCGACGAGACCAGATATATCCAGAACCGTGTTTGTCATTCCGTCGATTACGACGTCGATACGGGGAAAAGGATACGCGCCGGGATTAATTTATCCACCGTCCCCGGCGTCTCGTCGACGCTGTTATTAAACGGCGGGTCAGAGGGAAATAATTCGAGCGATAATTCGAAAATATTTGCGTAATTATCGTTACCGAGGCATCGCGCCTACGTTAAACCCCCTTCCCCTCCCATTAATCCGACCGCGATAGAAGCCAACTCGAAGCTGCTACGTTCCCCGACTACGTTCGATATCAATTATCGATTTACGGAATCGTATACCCCGGCTTTTCTCGCTCTCTCTCTCTCTCTCTCTCTTTCCTTCTCTCCTCTCGCCGCACTCGCCTCTGTACAGTTCCCTATATAACCACCGCCCTCCAAACTATCCAACCGCGTCTATCCTGGCCGCAATATAATTTGCTTAATTCTCGCGGCGGCGTACCGGCAACGAGCTAACTTACGTCTCAGGTGTAACGATAACTCGGTTTCCGCACCTGGGGAGGAGAGAGAGAGAGAGGGAGAGAGAGAGGAGGGGGAGAGGAGAGGAATCGCTTCGTCGCTGGCTGGTCAGCTTCGACCAACTCGATAAGGTTGCTACCGCTCGTGGTTTCGCGAGTAGTATCCCTCCTCCCTCCTTCCCTCCAATCTATACATCCGCGCGCGTGTGTGGGTCGCGCGACACGGCCGACTCGGAAATTATTCATCGGGGCTGATCAACAATGGAATAGGCAGACCAGGATGGTGGACAGGCAGAGGGAAAGAGCGACGGAAGAGGGAGGAGAGAGGACAGAGCGCGGCTGTCGAAAGGAACGGAGGAAACCTATCTCTGATGATTTCGAGTGTGCGGGTCCCCGCTTTTGTTCCACGCCGCGCGATAATAAATCATCGTCGCTCTAATTAACGGCGGCTCAACCCCCGCCGAATAAAATTAACCAAGGAATAAATATAACGCTGATCCTCGATTTTCGAGATCGATTCGCGAAAAATTCGCGAAGGAGGAAAAGAAAGAAGGTTCTTCTTCTAGGAGCATTCCTTCTCCTCCGATACGAAGTTTTCATGCATCGTGATCAGGGCTCAGGTTGAAACAAGAGTTTGAAAAACACGGAAGGGGGGAAAAAATGGTGAATGGTGTCGTTTCGTCCCTTGTTGTTGTTACGAGGAACAGAATACCTCTTCCAAGCTGGTTTTAGATAGATAGAGCTCGTCGTCATCGAAGATTAACCGGAAAGTTGTCCAACAGGATCGAGCTGATGCGGGGTGAGATGGTTCGATGTTGCACCCGATTCGGCTCGAGCCTCGTGTCTCGGTTTACCCGACGATCGGCCCCGGCTAATTGGCCAAGCCTTCAATTTTTCACCTTCGATCATCGCGTCTACCTCCCCTCCCGCTTTTTCACGCCTCTCTATCCACACACGGTATCTTCTCCATTATTATTCTTGGCTATTGATGGTGCGCGTGGAAATGGGTTGGCGAGCACCACGGTGACTCGTTAAAGGTAACGAGGAGGAGGTATGAAAATGTTACGGGGTATTAAATCAAAATTATAATTACTCGTCATTCTCGTGGATATTCAATTAATCGTTACGGTCTCGACACGGTAAACGATGGTTAGGTTTTTTTTGTGCGAGTTGATAATTGTTATTCATTCGTGCAAATAGTTCTCGAAATATTTCGAGAGACGCGATTGGAAGGGAATACGATGTTAACGTTAACGACAACGTTGACAAGCAACGCGAATATTTTTCTAGCAGCTTCAAGAATCGAGGCGGCTCTAATTCTCGACGACTATTAATCTCTCCCCGCGCCACGCGACGGCGGATTGAGATTCAAACGCGACCAATACGAGGGGGAAGGAAGGAAAGAAGGAGGGAAAGGGGGAGGCGTAATTTCGATGTCATTTTGAGAAAAACGTCGATCGTCGAGGTGGAGGAGGAAAATTGGACTGGCGACGAGTGAAGGTAAACGAGCATCGGGGAAAGCTATCGAGGGGTTGGATTTACGGGGGGAGGAAGAGAGGGTGGATCTGTTTAAATGATATCGACGCGAATGAGGTAGCAGGAAGGGAGAAGGAAGGATATATGTAAATATCGTATCTGCGTAAGAGGCGTCTTTCACTCGGTCTCGCTTTTCATGGAAATTTCGTAGGGAAATTGAAAGGCCGCGGACACTTTATGCTTTAACTTTGATACAATGCTTGTATATTTAATCATCTCTATATCGTGTCAATTAAGAAGTTAAATTGCTTCGTTCGCGTTATTTGCTTTTTTTTTTTCCCTCCTCTATCTTTTTTTTCCCTTTCCCTCTCTCTCTCTCTCTCTCTCTTTCTTCCTCCCTTTCGCTTAACCTCGAACGACGAACGTGAGAACATGGCTTCGACTAAGATGGATTAATTATCGAAGACGCCGTGTAATGAGTCCTCGAACGGGAGGAAGGAGACGAAGAGTCACGGGCGTCGAGCGAAAAAAAAAAGCAAGTCTGGAAAAAAAAAGGAGAGGCAAAGTGACGAAGAGAGAGAGAGAGAAAAAGAGAGACGACGAAGAAGAAACTTCGTTCCTCGTAAAGCATTCGAAGCTTTACTCGAGCATTGGAACCCTCGCGGTTCGTTCAAGGAAGAACGACCAGCAGACGGGACCAGTTGAATTCGTTTAATTACCCTCATTATCCATTTTAGCTTTGTTCGATTTAAACCGGGCTCGAGCCATGCGGAACATCGTGGTGGATGGTAATTATACCTACATCGGCCTATCCGGTTTGCAATTGGATCGCATGCGATTTCACGGAGAGATTATTATTCCTTTCTTTTTTTTTTCTTCTTTTTTTTTTTTTTTTCGAGATTAAAACTTCTTTCGCGAAAATTTGTCCGAAAGTTAATTCGAAACAGTTAGATGTATCGAAACGGTTATATTACGTCGTTAAATTTATCGATTGGCTCGTAAACAAAAATTCGGGGACCTTCGAGAGGATTTTAATAATGGAAATAAAATGCGGAGTAATATACTGATTGGCGTGCGATGAAGTGTAGTTGAAATAAATGAAAATTAAATTGGAAAATTAACGGTTTGTAATTTAAGCAAATGGAGATGCGAAATTAGTGGCCGGTTTATTAACGTGTCGCTTCTGAACGGAGAGGAAACGAGGGAAGGAGAATTCTCTTCTCTCTGAAAAGAGAGAGAGAGAGAGAGAGAGAAAGAAGGAAAAATATCACTCCGTCATCGTATATTATATTCGCGAAAATATTCGTGATTCGTATTTGAGCAATACGATCGTTCCTTCGTATATAAATTTCCGTTAGTTTGAATAATCAGAATTTCAACTGGTGACCTACAACCATCAGGGGAAAATGGCGCGTTGCGTTTCAGCTTTTTTTACGCCCCATTTTCGTACAAACTTCGTACACGCGCGTTTGCACGTGAATACAAAGCGTTCCGTTCCAACTTTCGAATCGCGAAATACGCTCATTGTTCGATCCGTTGTCATCGTTCCACGCTTGTTTTCGCGTGGCCGATGCGGTTGAATGACTCAACCATGGAGTAGAGAGTATCGTTAATACAAGCGGCGGGCAAAAATACAGCGTTCGACGAGGAACACTCACCCTCGGTGTGAGTCACGATTTCGTCGCCACCGCGCCCGACGTTAATTCGTCCAGAGAGTCTCGTACACGAAGTTTCGGCAAAAAGACCGAGCAATAATTACGCTACTCCCGATCGTTAAAAGCTCGACGAG
>NW_006263864.1:2157937-2160667 GCF_000469605.1 Apis dorsata | reverse complement strand
AAAAAAAAAAAAAAAAAAAAAAGAGAAAGAAAAAAAGAAAAAAGAGAGAAAAAAAGAAAAAAAGGTAGAAAAATGCGGGATCGTTACGAGAGGGTTGTGTCGAGTATTCGTATTAATTTCGTTCTATATTTTTTTTATTTATTTATTTATTTTTATTTTTTTCAACCTTGATCTCGGTTGATGTCTAGTTAGCCCCGTTAATTAATGGGAACGTTCCGATGGAATCTCGTGATCCGAAAAAGCATCGACGTCGAACACGAGCACGTTCGAAATTACATTTTGCGGATTTTCGAAAGCATTCGGTTTATAATCCAAATTAATAACCCGAGGCAAATAGCACGGGAAACGGCGTTTAAAAGCTATAGCCGCTGATTAGCCCGACGAACGTATTACAAAATCAGTTGAATTCGATCGTTGATCCACGCGATATTTTATTACACGCGATCAACGAAACAAAAAAAAGGAACGACTTATTAATTTTTTTACGAACGATAATTTTTCTTTTTTTTCTTTTCAAAAACGTGACTCTTTCTCTGCTCATAGCACGAACGTAACAATTTCTTTCTCCCGATAATCTGCCATCGAGCGATGTTTGCTCAAGAGCGATTTTTCTTCGTCACTCGTCTTTTCTTTCGAGAATTTTGTACTTCCTGTATGTTCGTACGAATCACGGATTCCTACGAAACGGATTCGACAACGAGGGGTTCTCGCAACGGGCACGCATCCCCCGTTATGACTCATTATCCACAACGTGTGTACACGTTGGATAATGGAGGCCGACGGAAGGAGGCGAGTTTGCGGACAGCGAACGCGAGACCGGGTGTAATCACTTACGCCTCCGCGTAGATGGTGGTGGCTCTCGTCCCAGACGGAACGAGGAGGGGAGGAAGAAGGGGTGAGAGCGAGCGAGGGTGGAGGGGTGAGTCAGAGAGGGAGGCGGTCGGTGTTGTCACGCACGTGACGTGTTGCGCGATTATCATAGCGAAACCTCTCACGTTTCCCTCGTGTTTCGCTCGTCGAGAAGGAAAGTGACACGCGACACATTTTCGAAGGTCGAACCACACGTAACGAGAAAGAGGAGAACGAGTTATCGCCGATTCGTGTTACGGGCGAGAGTCGAAGAAAGGCCCATTAGAGGGTTAATCGAGCGACCGCGTGCGATAACGCAAGCGACAATCGTACGACTTTATATTTCGCTCGTTCGAGATCGATCACGCGTACACGCGTGAGTGTAGACGGTTATGTACTATATACTTTTCAATCGTAATCGCGAATTTATTGATCCGTGATCTCTCGATCGCGTGGATTCGTTTAATTGGATTATATATTAATATAATGCATATCGCATTAATCGATACGCACGTTAATCGGTGACGCGATAATTTAAGCTTTCGTATTTACTTTGCCGCACACCTTTTTCAATTCCTCGTCACGTATACGCGATATTTCGTTAATTACGTTCACCGGGCAAACATTATACTTCGCTTTTATCGAATCGCTTTTATCAACGTTTCTTCTATACGCGTTATATTTATTTGTTTCTCCACCACTTTCTTTTTTTCTTTTTTTTTTTTTTTCTCCTTTTCGCTCTCCTCTCATTTATCGACTCGAAACTTTAATCACGTTTCCGAGCAGCAATACGTACGTACCGCCGTTGTCCGCCACGCAAACGCAAAGGAAATTACAAGGCTAAGCCGAAGATAATATCGAAGTTAAATATTTGAGGAGAAACAAAGCGCAGAGAAAAGGCCTCCATTTACCGTTGATGTTTAAAATTGATTTAAATTGCCATCACGGGGAAAGGGGGAAAAAAAAAAAAAAAAAGAAAAAAAACAAAATACAACGAAAATTAAGATTTCAAGCGTTTCCCTCGACTACCCTTAGGCGAATAAAAACCCTTCTTCTTCCTCTCCCCTTCTCCCTCCCCTTCTTAATCTTGATTCGCTCGGCAACGGGGTAACTATCCCTTAAATATTAATAACGCGTGGAAGGTAGTAAACTTGGAAACTATTAGTGGACAGGATGGCGCGTATAAGCGGAAGAGTGTATTTAGTAGTCGTTATATTCGGGTTATAACGCGGTAAACGTTGTTAAGCAAAACTGGTAGTAGGACCGCGCGTGTCGTAACTCAGTGGAGCGGATTGTCGGGAACATCGTATCGATTGAACGGAGGAGGATCGATATTCCGCGCGCGTTATCGGTTTCGAGGAAAGCTCCTTTCTCTCGTCTCGAAACAGGATGGCTTCTTCCACGAGCGGGTTCTTCCTCCTTCCGAGCGCGTGGATTTGTTAACAGTGGTAAACTGTTTCATCGTTTACCCGAAAATTTGACGATGTTCATCGGGCGAATAAAAGCTCTCGAAATGCCTCGCTCGATAAACCGCGAAACCGTTTCGACTCATCGTGGAGGTACGCGTTTCGAATCGTGGCACGCGATGCATCCGCCCAGCGAATTACTATTTTTTATCTGCATCTTTACTTCGCCTCCTCCGCTTATAACGTTCTGATTCGCTTCGTTCGTTCTCCGTCCACCGCCGATCGAATCAATTTGTCATGCGTCGCGTGTGTATCCCGTGTGTTTATTAAATGGCCTCCCTTCCGTCCGTCCATTTGCATGACACTGTTAAAAAGAGAGAGAGAGAGAGAAAAAAGAAAAATCCAAATTGACCGAATTATCCGCGGGCACGATCTGCCCGCCTCGCAATTACTCTCTGCGCCCATAATGCGTTTC
>NW_006263864.1:2154697-2157709 GCF_000469605.1 Apis dorsata | reverse complement strand
CGGCGACGTGACTGGTCGGCGAAAAAAGGGGCGCCCGAGCGGAAGGACAAAGTGGGTGGGTGGACAAATAAAACGCGAGGAAAAAGAAAATAAAGGAGGAGAAACGAAAAAAAAAAAAGGAGAATCAGCTCTGGCCATTTAATTACGCGCGTGTATGTTTGTTATATTCCCTTTCTCTTTCTCTTCTCCGCTTCGCCGCATCTCTCTTCTTCCCTCGTTGCAAAAGGAGAAGGGTCGCGATTGTCGATCGATCGTCGTTTCAAATCGATATTCAGGAATAGTCGCCGTGGTTGTAAATCGGTATCTACCCGAATCGTGCTAAATCTTGGAAATTGGTTAACCGCCCGCCCCGAAAATTCGACCGCCTGACAAGTCTTAGGTTAGGTCGCGTGCAACACGTTCCTCGTCGATCAGACTTCGACTTTATTTTGTATTATCTTACGCGGTGAAGGTATAAGCGAATAGTTAATTCGAAACCGCACGCGTTACAGGTTTCCTTTTCTATTCGATTGAGTCGAGGCGAGAGTATTTCCTACGTATTTATTAAATATGTTATTCTGTTCGACAATGGCTCAAATATGGCGGCCGTTCGTCTCGCGAGGAGGACGACTCGATTGCGAATGTTGGAGTTATATTGTAACTTGATTCCTCGAAACGAGGCGATCGTATATATAATGGAAATCAGGGAATGGGATTTCGATATTCCTATTTCCGTTATCGAAGCTTTCTATTTTCGAATATGGTTGAAAAATTTAATCTAGACAATAGGATGGGAAAATTTTAAGAGGGAAGATCGCCGGTGACATGGTTTCATGGCTGCAGGGGGCTTTGAATTCATTTGATTCGAGGCAAACAATCGTTGTAACGATACACGCGCGTTTAAACTGCGAGGAAATTAAAACATGTTTACCGAGTCTTGATTCACCCATTGTTCCATTGATTTCATTTTATTTATTTATTCATTTATTCCGACTCTTTTTTTGTTTTATTTTTTATTTTTTTTTTATACTCCATTGAACGTAGAATTTTCGGTGAATTTATGACCCCCCCTCCCTCGTATTAGAAAATCTCTCCGTTGCTAAATTTCACTCCCTTATTTATACAGTTTTATTTACGGATTTAGACCCAATTGAAATATATACAATTTCAACCAGCAACATGATTAATTTCACCAAACATTGAATATGTTCTTCGATATTATTAACAACAATTGTATATTGCATTACGGAATAATCAATATCCACCGTTTATTATATCACTCGACAAAAAAATAAAAAAAAAATACAACACGGAATAAAATACCGAATGGAAATATTCGATCGAAAGACAATCCTTCTTTGTTTCTCTTCGAGGGAAGGAACGAATCTTCCCTATCGATCGAATCTTTTTATCACACGCGCGAAACGATTCCAATCTAAGAATTTTATCTTCGACGCGAAGAAAGGATCGTTTCGCCAGACGATCAGACGAACGATTACACGCGTGCTAGGTCCCGCGTTAATAACGCTCCCGATGGTATTTCAATTTCGGATTGGAGAGGAGGGGAAAAGGGGAAGAAAGAAAAGAATTTTCGCCGAGCCTTTTTTCCGGCCGGATTTCTGTCGGAGGATCTAAGGCGCGCGCGACTTCAATCTCTTCGTTTCGCCGGCTGGAACAACGTATTTCCCCTGCGTGGCGCTTTATTCACGGCATATTCGAGAAAAATGAAAAACGCGACATTGGCTACGGTCTGACGTGTGCATCGTCAGAAATATCCGTAAAACCATCCCTCCCTCGCCCCTTCACGGGCCACGCTCCCTCCACGACCAACCCCCTTTTTTCTCGCCGCGCAAAAATCATTCGCGCCGCCACATCTGCGACGAGAAATCCGGAGAAAAGTCTCAAGCGTCTCAAGGCGAAAGATTATATACTCTTACGACACCCTCGCCGTTGGAAATTCGGGAGAAACGAGACATCGTCGTCCCTGCATGCACGCCATGCCGGCTGGCAATCGCGCGCGTCATGTTAACAATTCGCTCGGAGAGACGAGGGGCTGCTGCGTTCGATCATGCACCTCCCGATGCAGCCTAGACGCTTTCGTGATGGATTGATCCGGCCGCGATAATGGGCGAAGAACCATCTCTGAAACTGACAGAATTCCTGCGTTTACAAAATCTACACAAGTACGCAGTATCCTACGGGCGCCAACCTTTGATCCCCCCAAAGTTTGTAAAATTAATATCTATTAATCTAATCTTCGGTGTATCATCGCGAAAGGAAGAGTAAAGAAAGTTTATCTTTGGAAAGATTGGTCTTCGAGGAGGGTTTTCGCTTTCTTCTTCGACTTGGAAGGGGCGATCGAGAATGAATTCCAAGGAACGGGAAAAGAAGATCGAATTGGAACGATCGTCCACGCCGATAACGGGCGGCGATCGAGCGTTGTCCTCCTCGATTTGACGAGTTTATCAGTGACACGCCTACGGACGTTTTGCCGGAGTTATTAATAGATCCGAAAGCGCGATGCTCCGTCATTTCCATGATTAAGCTGCCGTTGGCGGTGTTTCCTCGAACGCGAGTCTGAACGCGAACCACGTAATTGCGGTTGGTGAGACGAGCGAAACGTTCCGGGGGACGCCATTTGGCTCATTACGCCCGCTACATTCGCGAGATATTTGCGTTCGCGAACGAGTTGGAACGAGAATTTTGTTCGGAATGCGCGCGGATCCCCGTTGAAACCCTGTTACCTCCTCTTTCCCCTCCTCCCTCCCCCAAAAGAATAGGAACAATAGTTTCTATTCTCGTCTACTTGGATCGGATCGATCGATAAGATTATTTCCGAGGAGTCGATAATTGATTTTGGATCGGTCGACGCTCGATACGCGACGCTTGGACAATTCGAACGACAACATTGACGAGGCGCATCGAATGTCTAACATCGCAATAGTTTTTAGAAATCGATTCGATTCGACGAACGAGATCGTTCCCGGTAATACGTATTGTTGCTCGTATTTCGAGTATAGATCGAGCGGGAAT
>NW_006263864.1:2150439-2154437 GCF_000469605.1 Apis dorsata | reverse complement strand
GAGCCGCTCGCGAGATATTTACGCGCGCGATGAATAAATAGACGGGGGAACAAGCAACGCGGGGAGAAATGGGCGCGAGAATGCGCTTTTTGTCGTTTGAACGCGCGCGCGTATACGCTGGAATTTCCATGATTCGACCGTTTAATGAGACGTCAATCCCCCGTATACATAGAGCCGGGGCGACATCGACGTTCGAGATTGTTGATTTATTGATAGCACGCGTTCGACGATGGCTACATTTTCCAGGAATCGAACCGGAACGCGAATTAATCGGCCAACCGGAAAGAAATCTCCGCCGATTTTCGATTTATTCGAGTTTCTGTCGACCGGAGCCTCGCGCCGCGTTTCTCTATTTATCCCGCTGTTTTTCCCTCCCATTGTTCCGCCATTAGCGCCGTACCGGCCCGCAAACGTTGCAAAACTCTTCTATATCTCTCCCTCTCTATTCCTCGACTTTCCAAATTAACGAAACGTAGCGGCGCCGCTATTACTCCGTACGGAAAATTTTCCAATCGAACGTTTCACCCTCTCCTCCCCCCTCCCTTTCCCCCTCTCCTTTCTTCCATGCAGAGTGACGGGCAGAAAAACTAACCGACAGACGGTGATTGTTCTCCCACGACCCGAAACTCGATTTCGCGCTCGCACCGTTCCTCCCTCCCACTCCCCTCTCCATTCCACCATGTCGGCATTGTTAATTGATCCATTTACGATTTGACGTTCGATCGAAGTGGGTTCCCCCTCCCACCACTCCCCACGAAAAGTTCGCGACACCAAGCAAATATTTTTCACTCGATCCGTGCACCGATGATCTTGTCACGGAACTTGCGATGCTCCACTGTCAACGTCATAGCGTGGATAAAAACGGATAGCGTTCGAGGAAGGACGAGAGATATGGAGACGCGACTTGTTTATCGAGTTGTTTTATTTTTCGTCCGGGGAACACGCGAATACATGCTAATCACGATTGAAATATGGAGAGTGGATTCCTCTTTCCACGTGTAGGATGGTGCGTCGAAATGAAATCCGTCGCGTCTTCTCTACAGGCAGAGAGAGAGAGAGAGAGAGATTACACGAGTGTAAATCGAGTAAATCGTTTAGAATTCACCAGAGACCAACGTTAGTTTAATCTTGTCTATATAATTGGCCTCGCCCAAGGGACTTCTTTGGTCAGTTACTCGAATCGAGCGTATCCTCAGAAATGGAAGTACCACGCGATAACACACGTTTCCTTTGAAACACGCGACGGCGAATGCGATTCACCCATCCTTGAACACTCCAAGGTAGAACACTCCCGTGTTTTACACCGAGGTAAAACGATATTGTAATATATTTCGAGTATTCGATCGAAGACGATGGCACGATGCGTGAGATTCGTAGGACGTAATTCACCACTGTGATATCAATACTTGGTCGCGATGGGCGATGAGACGCGCAATATGTGCGCGCAAACACAGGTTTCGTATCCATTCGGATGACGTAAACGAGCGTGTTTACGGCTCGTTATTTCGTGCCGTTGTGTCCCGTATACTTTACGCGTACTTCGAAAACCAGCGACCTCGTGTCCTCGCTTGTTTACGGCCACGCTCGCGATGCCTGCCTGCCTCTTTCCCCTCCTATACGTTCTCTCGCTTTTTCAATCTCTTTCTCGCGCGAGAACACGTTCCATTCCTCCTTGACGTTTGTTTCAATCTTCTTTCGTTTCTGTTAACATTCGTTAAAATTTTCTACTCGTCAAAATTGGATATAATTTTGGATACGCTTATAAATTTCGTTAATCGATTGTTACACGAATCTGCTCTTGGTTGTCACACATCAGGTAATTATTAATTTTAACAATATATCGAAAAACTTTGCGAACGTAATTCACGAAACGTCGTGGAATTATTATTATTAACGTTTCGATTAAATAAGAAAGAAATTAACGAACGACATCATTTTCAAACAAAATCTTTTTAAATTAAAGAAGAGAGGTCCCCTTTCTGGAAGATATCTCCGCTAATCTTACTATTTAACGAGCGTCCTTGCCCTTTTCTTCCATCCGAATAATTGAATCGGGCATCGTTTCAACGAAACAGCTTCCACCAATAATCCACCTACATCCGAGATAACGTCGAGCCGTAAATCTTGGCTCGCTCGTGAACAAAAGACGCGGAACGAGGCGTTCGATCGACGCCACGACGAAATTTCGTTTCGCGGCCCCTTTTACGACTCGAAACAGGTAGGGAGAGAGAAAGAGAGAGAGAGAGAGAGAGAGGAGCTCGTTCTCGTACCACAGATTATTAGCTTCGTAAACGTTGCCCGTTCAACGCCGAGATCCCGCCGGTATTTAAGCCCATAGGATATTACTCGGTTCGGTGGTACGCTAATTACGACCACCTTGTCCGTGATAATTAGAATTTACTTTCTTTCCAGGGGAGGAGTGGTGAGGGGAGAAGGGACGGGTGGCACTGACTGCCTCAGCCGCGTAATTCGTAACGACCCACCTCCCACCTCTTCGGTTTATGCGCGGGCTATGGTCGCTAGTTTCACAGAGGCGGAAACGCGGCATTATTTCGCAGATTAAGCGGTAACGCGAGAAGGTAGCGGCACAATCAACCACTCGAGGAAAGGGAAAAGGGGTCAGAGCGGAGAGATCTTGGAGTTTTTAATTCCGGGATAATTGTCTGTGCGGGTTTCGTGACCAGGCCGGGACGAGTAATCCCCCCGGTGAAAGCGGCCGTCTCGATTGTTAAAGTTTCTGACGACGGCGAAGCGAGAAAGAGAGAGAGAGAGAGAGGGAACAAACGAAACCCCGGGAAACGGGAATATCGGGCTGAGAAACGGCGCGTCGTTAATCCTCGTGCAAACGAAAAGCGTTTCGCAAAAATATTAAATAACTCTCGAGCTTTCTGCCCATCGCATGGAACAAACGTTTGTCCTTTGTCACGGCGTCCCGTTTGCCGGAGGAAAAGGTTCCCCCAACTATCCTTGATTTCCACCGAAATTCGGCGGAACACGCCTCGCGAGCACGCCATTGTCCTTTATTTTCTTCGCGAAACCAAGTTTTCGAATCGAGGGATCTTTCGACTTTCCAACTTTTCACGCCAGACTTTCAACTCCGTGATTCCACCGACTCGCTTCGAAATATTCGAAGGAATATTCTGCGGCTGACCTCTTCTCTCGGTCGGGTTTCATCGTCATCCTTGCTCGATCGTTTTTCGAACGTTTTTGAAGGAAGAACGGGAGAATTCGACCGAGGCTTCGATCGTCGTGCGGTTATTTACCGTCGAGCAGGATAGAGGGAACGGTTAGGGGGATGAGTCTACCGGAAAGGACGAAGAGATGGGGGGGGGGGAGATTTGCGAAAATCGTTAGTTTCTCTTCGGCAGATTCCGAAAAACTCGGCATTTCGTACGCCGCGTGACTGGGAAAGCGGATAATGCACGCAGGTGACCTATTTCCATCCTCGAAATCATGAATTTTCAATTCCATCCATTTTTCTCATCTCCACTCTATTTTCATCGTACAAATACAAAGAATCGTAGCGATATTAATACAACTTATCACAACTTTTCAACTCAAACCGTTTAAATTTTTCCCCTTCTCGCGAATCTATCCACTTGCTCCTCTAAATTTAGACGATAAAATTCCACCTCGGATCTAAATATTTTACATCAAGCGAAGAATTCCAAACAAACGTTCTCGTGCAATTTACATTCTCTCTCTCTCTCTCTGAAAATCCCTCTTTTCGATCGAGCATCGAGGTCTCTCGTTTATTTTTAAACGGGCCGATTTCATCGAGATTCGCCCGGTTGTAAATAAATTTGCAGGACGACGGCGGCGTTTCGTGGAGGAATGTCGATCGCCTCTCTTCGACATTCCCATCGCGGAAAGGGTTAACGCGCGAGGCGGCTTCTAAAAGGGCATCGGGTTAAGCGGGATTCCGAGGAAAGCAGCTGATCGACCGAGTGCGCGTAAGGGTGTTAAAGCGTCTGGCCGGGTTATTTTCGGCTTCTATC
>NW_006263864.1:2147723-2150150 GCF_000469605.1 Apis dorsata | reverse complement strand
GCCGCGAGCCGAACGTCTCACGGATTTCCGGACAGCGCGGGACCATTCGCCTGTAACCCGCGACGACGGAAATAAAAACGGGTGGGAGGAAGGGAGGGAGGAAGGGTGGATACGTGATGTCCTTTACGTGAGTCGAGGCTAGAAAAAGCCTGTGTCCCCGCCCCCACCCCCGGCTTAGGTGCTCGCATTTATTATCGTTCGAGCCTCGAGCTTTCGTCGTTTGCCTTTCCCCGAAACGCGCCAGCTCGCACGCAGCTCTATTTTCGAACGAGATTTGCGTCGCTTCGGGTGGACTCGAGTCGTCGAGCTCGGTTGGATGAAATTAAGACTCCTTGCCTCTTCCTCTGCCCGCTCGACGCCGAGGGGAACGAGAGTGGAACGAGAGTTTTTTTGGAGAATCTTTGGTGGATAATTTTGGAACGAGTTTCGTTTCGATGAATTTCCGTCCATGATTCTTCAGTTGTTGAGCATTACGTTTGAAACGAATTGAAGAAACTTTGATTGATTGAAAATCGATGGAATACGCGGTTCGAGGGTCTTATACTTAGCCGACCTTGACTGTCGGAATCGAAATAACTTGGTCGACGTTCATTCACTCGTATAGGTAACCTCGGTTTCTCGATATATCTAGCGCCGATGTGTTTACTTTTATACCAATGTCAGCACGATTCTCGATATTATTCCGCCTGTATTAACGTACGGGGGATATCCAAGGAAATTCGATTTATCGTATTATCGGTTATTTAACGAGAATTTTTCCATAATTTTTTTTTTCTTTTTTCTTTTCTTTTCTTTTCTTTTTTTTTCTTTTTTTTTTTCTTTTTTTGTCAATATTATATACCGTTTGAAGTCATCGGAATACGATGAATCGGGATCGTCCGGAGGAGAATCACATCGAGCGTGGCAAATGAATATTACAAACACCGGATTCTCGGAAATGGGACGAGATGGAAAAAAAAGAAAAAGAAGGAGAAGAGAAAAAAAACGGGCAGAATAAATGGAGAGAGGCTCGAGTGCGACGAGGCGAATCACCGTTCCATCGGTGAAGTTTTCGTCAACGTTCGATCCGATTGGATCCGTCGTCCAAGCCTTTCGGGAATCTCGATCGTCGATTAACGCAATCAAGAAACGGGACAGCCGATTCAGTCGTTTGCAATTGTCATGATAACGTATCGCGAACCCTGTAATATCGATGGGCATCCTCCGATCCGTGTCTCTCTTTTCACATCGCTGTTTCTCTCTCTCTCTCTCTCTCTCTTTCTCTCTCCCTCTGTTTATTTATCTCTGTTCATTCTGGATTGGCGGCCACCCTTCGAAAACGTGACGGTGACGGCACGGGTCCGATCGCTTCTCGTTCGATAATTAAATGACACGCGTGCGGCCCGTATAGCGAAATATTTGACCGGATTGGGGAAATTCGTTCATCAAGGGACTCCGTAACTTTAATTAATCGAATGACGAGTTTACCTCGCGCGATTTTGTGCAAATCGTGTTGGAGAAACGCGGATTAACTCGATTAATAATAATAAAATATAAATTCTTCGCAGGATATGGAAAATACATTTCCCTTTTCACGAAATATCCCATTTGAAACGTAAAAACTTTTCTCGCTTTCTTATAATTTTGCATTTAATAATAATAATAAAATAACGTGTTGCGATGTATTTTCTCCCTTTTTCCACGAGTTCAAACCTCGATTACCCGAGGCCACGAACAATCGCAATTACATCGTGTACGAAAACATGGAGCAAAGAAAATTCGGGGAATAATCGATAATTTCTATCCAGAGGCGCGATCCTTTTACGGGTTCTCGTAAAGGAACGTATCATCTCACGATTAAACGAACGAGTTGATGGTTTTAACTTGCCCTCAGCCTCCTCGACGATGTTTATCAGAAACGAGAGACATACGGTGAGAATCTTCTCCTCCCCTCGTGCTTAAGAAGAAGGGGTGAAACTCTCGGAAGATAGTCTCCGGATCACGTAT
Source organism: Apis dorsata (assembly GCF_000469605.1). NCBI lineage: Eukaryota > Metazoa > Arthropoda > Insecta > Hymenoptera > Apidae > Apis > Apis dorsata. The sequence goes on along the minus strand of NW_006263864.1, from coordinate 2,148,164 downwards.
CGCGGCAGACACGGGGCAATTACGATTTGTGAAACGCGTTTCAAGGCGTGCAGCATTTTATTGCTCGTACGTGACAAATCCCGTTGCACGTCGCCTTAACTTTGGCCAACTCGTAAAACTCGCGAAATGATTTTATAGCTGCAAGTTTCGCCCCCGCGACGAAAAGGTTGCACGATTGCATCGTGAAATCGTGTCGCGACCGCCGATAAATACCGATCAACCGTCTTAATACGTCTGTCTCGGTACGTTGTACGACGTCAATTTTTCGTGGACCAGGTCGTGGTAAAAAAAAAAAAAAAAAGAAAAAAAATAATTCGCTCCAATCGGCGAGCAACGAAGGGAGATCGATCGATTTTCTTCGTGGAGCGCAATTTGGATGGAAAAAACGGCAAACCGCACGCGCTCGTTTTTTTAAGAACGAATCGTGTACACGCGCTCGAT
>NW_006263864.1:2141384-2147552 GCF_000469605.1 Apis dorsata | reverse complement strand
TTTTCTTTCTTTTTTTTTTTTTTTTTTTAATAGAAACGGTCGAGACCCGAAAGGATTACCGCGTAAAAATAATTCGAAAATGGAATCGTGGATAGGTATAGGATTCATCGGATTCGCTTTGTGCGGGTGAATGATAGCGCGAAAGATATTGGTAAACGGTTGTTACGGGTCACCGGTCGCGGGATCTTTCTTCTCCAGATAACGATACGCGAACGGATGAAAGGAGCGTGGACTCGAATCGAAGATTTTTCAAGCGAGAATTCTCCTTTATTATTATTTATTATTCCGAGAGAAAAGAATCACTGTTTATTTAAGTCGGTCTATAGAGAAAATGACGAGGCAGTATTTACGTTGCTATTTTAATTAATCGTTCGGTTTCTTCTTGGATCTAATATCTCGTCACACAAAGATTTCTTCTTCTTTGATTATATATATCAAATCAATTTTTAACTTCGCCTTGAATTTCCATTTCGATCTCGCGAAAATTCTCTTTCGAGTTATATATCAATATTATTTCGAAATTATTTATCCTTCTGATCTTTTCATCTTCTTTTTCTCGATGAAATTTTTAAGAGGCGCACATTCTTTCATCGTGGCTTCGATTCGTCGCGTATCAAATCAATTTTTAACTTCGCCTTGAATTTCGATCTCGCGAAAATTCTCTTTCGAGTCATATACCAATATTATTTCGAAATTATTTATCCTTCTAATCTTTTCATCTTCTTCGAAATTTTTAGGCGCGTCAAAGCTCGCATCCGTTTCGCGAGGGAAGTAGGAGAAAAAGGGAGGAAGGGGGATAGAGTAGGAGGAAGGAGGGACAAAGTTTATCGTCCGACAAACGACACGGACTTCGCGCCGACGAAAATATCCCGGAGCGGAGGAATTCGTTACCACGAGCGCCTCGTATGCTCCTCTTTTCTTCGTCTCTGTGTGTGGCGCGTTGGACGTTGGTTTCGCGCGGTTTTAAGCGAACCTCCGCCTCTTTGATGCACGCTTTCCGCTACCTTTTTCCCCGGTCCCGGGTTAATTACTCGCGTTCGGTAAAAATATACTCGTCGCCGGAAGGGATTCGGGGGATATTCTCGGGCCGATCGTCAAGGTTCGACGTTTACCTTGGTTCCCATAACCTTCGTGTATCTGAGTTATAATTTCTTTTTGACGATTTTCCTTCAAGTTTAAATCACGGATCCGGATACGACTTACGACACTTACGAGAAATCTCATCTTTCTGGTTGAATCTTTTTATATATATATGCGATAATATAATAAAGAGTCCATGCTCAGTCTAAAATATGCGAGATAGAGTTACGATATTTGTACACGAGATACATGCTTTATCGATCGATCAAGTTGCAAATGTTATTCATAGATTTCGCAACGAACACGGCAATGAAAGTTTCATCTTTTTTTTTCCCCCCTTTCAAAAGAACTCGGTTTTTTCTTATGCGACTCGGAAGATTTCGTTAAAATTCAGGGCGTTGCTTCTTCTTCGCCAAGTCTCGACTCGAGGTTGAGAAAAGGTGGCGAGGGAGAGCCAGATTTCACGGAGGCGTGAAAACCCAATAAGGGAGAGCCATCCGTCAAAACGGATGTTTACCAGAGCCACGTGTCTACGAGACGTTTCTCGATCGAGCGTGGAACCGAGGAGGATTCGTCAGGCAGCCGAGGATACCTAGGGAATTCCTCTAATCGAAGGAATCCCTGAGAACCTCTCCAGCGAGAGGAGCGGGATTGGAATTTCACCAACCAACGTTCGTTCGCCCTTGCGTTCCAACTCTCTTCTCTTTCTCGAGTTATTAGCAAGCTTCCGGTGCAACGAAGGCGCCGGTGAGCGTCGCACGAGACAAAAATCGCGAGAAACGGTGGAGAGATCGGAAATACGAAGAGGAGAAAAAGAAATGGATGGTTCGTCGAAAGCCGGTTGTTCGTGAAGGAACGAAGATATTCGTCGAGATAATTTTAGGCCACTCTTCCTTTCCCCTCCAGCTGCTTTTTTCCCGATCCTCACATCCGGCTCGAGTTTCGTGCGCTCGAATATTTGTACAATGACGCTGGATATTTCCACAGTAGAAAAATAGCGTATGTATTTTGTTCTCCAAAAAACGAGTAACAAGATCCTCGATTCTTTTCTGCGAATTCTTACTTATAAATTTGTAATAGATATCTTTTACGAGCACGTCAGTTTCTCCAATTGGCCCACGAATAATAACCACGAGTAATTTTCAACGTAATAAAGATAAACTTGGCCTAATAATTTATAATTTCGCGAGCCAACATGACCAACCGTGTCATTAACGTGAAACCCGACACGATCGTTATTTTCGAGCAGTTTTGAAGAAGTTTAAAAAAAAGTTAAAAAAACAGTTTGACTTATATCTTATCTTTATTGTACACCGAAATTTTATACCGAATCCAAGGTTCGGTGCGCGTGGTTACTTCTATCGCGTGTCTGCGAAATTTTAACGTACGCGATCTAGTTTCAAGGATTGCCTAAAAACTCGAAAGCGGCCAAAGTTTGATTGCTCCGAATCCATCCCTCTCTCCAATCCCGCGTTCAACTTTCTCAACAGGGATGAAGGAAAACGTTCATCCCTCTGAAACGTCATCGGCTCGTCCCCAAGTTTTATTTCACGCCCTTCCACCCGGATTCGTTCTATTCTCGTCCCCTCGAAGGAAGACGACGACGACGACGACAAAACAGATTCCAACAGCCGGCGATGAACTATCCAAAAGGCGACGAGGAACGCGTAACGAGCGCGTGTCGCCCCGGTATTTACGTGATAGGGGGGGAGAGTGTTCTCGCGTCGATCGTTCCCGGGCCCCGTCACTATTTTCCCGGAATTTCGCTCCTCTAACTCCGAGGAACGTCGAGTGTGCCAAAAATTGGCGAAAAACGCGCGCTTACGGGAAACGGAGACGTAGAATAATCCGTATTTTTAACTCGGATTCGTCGCCGATCCGAGAAAGACAGAGAGAGAACGAGAGTACGCGTTTGAAGAGGCGCGTGTGTAAATGTCCTTGTTAAGTTTCCACAGAGAGACGATGTTTAGCTTCGTCTATTATAGTATCACTGGTTCGCCTCGACGACGATTATCCTCGCGTGACGCCCGCGAAAGACGAAGATACGGAGAGGAAAGGCCTGGCGAATGCTCTCTTATTACGTACTCGCCGCGATTATGACCTCTCGTGATTTATTACGAGCATAAAGTACCCTCTTACATATATATATATATTTCGAATTCTAGTTGCACCTCTACGTGCTCAACGTCCATCCTTTTCAACGTGTCCATTCAATGTGCTATTTGAACAATTTAATTAGACGATGGAAACTCGTTTTCGGGTATTCCTTGAACGCGACTCAATTAGCGGAAACAGAGGCCGGGAACAATCTCCAGCAAGCCCTCTCTCGTAGAAGGAGGATCGAGTGAACGAGGCGGTGTGGACCAACCTCGTACACGTAACTGTACAATTACGATCGCGGACGCGGCCGTAACTTGTCCGCTCACCTACCCTCTATCATTGCCAAGATCTTGGCTTGTTCGGATTGTTATACCGGAAGGGACGAGGTCGAGTGTGGTCGTTCCGTGTTGGTGGCGCTCGCCAACCAGGTCCACGGTACGAGAGAGAAAGGGACACGGGTGTACCCGAATCCGCCTAACCAATTACCCCAGAAGCGAGTTACGAGGATGAATTTCACGCGGCTTCTTTCAACAGGTTGCCTTTTTGCGGGCAAAAAACTCGATTCCATCCGGGAGTCGGACGAGTCGTCGCGCGCCTCTTGGTCCGGTTTAGGCGAGCGGATGGTCAGCGGATAGAAATCTTGTCTTCGTGGAGTCGCGCAAGAGCAAAAAACCTTCTTATAATTAACGCGCTACGCCTGGCGGCGGCGTTTGATCACGCGTTCCTCGCGAAGGAATGGTGCCTTTAGAAGGACTTTTATCCTCGATAACGCTCGAGAAATCCCGAAAATGTATTTCCAGTAGCTCGCGTCGCTCGATAAACGATCGAAGCTTCGAAACGAAAAGAGGCGGACAACCGACGATGATTCGTGGAATGCATCGATTAATCGAGCCGATCGCATTCGCCACTTCCGAAACCACGAGGATATATATTGGTTTCGATAAATCCTCCAATGCCACGTCGTCCACCTCGATACCCCACGCGCGTTTCTTTTCGAACGGCGCGCCTCGTTCCGTCGTGATTTAAATCGAATCGAAAGAATGGGTTCGGAGCTCGTGTTAACTCCTCCCCTCCTTCCTCTCTCCTGAAACGATCTATTCTCATTTCTAAGCTGGGAACGGCGGTCTAGATCGGTCAATAACGACGAAGGAACGATCAAATTGCTCTTTGGCTTTAGCCTTTTCGTAGTTGGACGAACTACGTTGGACAGTCTGAAAGATTTATCCGTCCCTTTAATCGTTAGATTCAACGATTGATAAGTAGCGTAAACGAATAGAAATAAACGATAGAATTCAACCGAGGCAACCGATTTCTCCACGGGATAAAATACGACTAACAGTCGGTGATTTACGTATTCTTACGTGGCTTCGAGCGGGCCAATATTCCTCTTTACTCCGCTTCGGTATCGTAAACTCGATCGAAACCATCTCGGTACTCGAGATAGGCCGAAACCGTTTGCCAATGAGAGAATCAGAGGAGATAGTTTGAAAATCGCGAGAGATCGTTTGCCAGCGTTCGAAACGGTCCGAACTTAAGATTCGAGCGATCGTAAAATATCTGTGCGTCCCCTGTGGGGGCGAACGAGATCGATACCGCGACGGCTAATTAAGGAAGAAAGCCAACGGGCACTTGGTTCAATATTTATACTTGTTTGGCAGCGCAACGGAAAGAGAAAGAGAGAAAGAGAGAGAGAGAGAGAGGCGAGAAAAGAATTTCTCCGCATTGACCGTATTACACCTCGCATGTCCATTTTTCTTTCCCTCGGTAATTATTTGTATTTTACTTTTGCCACGGCACCTGTATAATATTATACGATATATATATATATAAAACGGTCGCGCTCTTTCATCGTCAATCTTAACGAAGTTAATAGCTCTATTTACCCGACGCTTGAAGTTATTTCAATGCGCGTACGGGCAATCAGGACGCGCGTTTTATACCGCGAAAACTCATTTCACCATGGTCGGTAACATTGTTTCGTTTATTAGTGGATCAATGCCACGCGCAATATCGCTAGATTTCATCGTGGCGGCCGGGGCCGACTGCTACGGAAATGCAATTAATTCGTCTCTTTCGCTCTTTTACGTATTGTCGGGAACGTGTCGCGTCGAAACCTCGGCTTCCTAAATGAACGGTGCCTGCCTCTCCTCCCATTCTCCTCCCTTTTTTTCCTCCTTCTTTTTCCGTTATTTTTATCATTTTCCCCTCTCTCTTCGCCACCATTTTCTACTTTTCATTTCGTTCCCTTCCCTCCCCTTCTTCTCTCTTTTTCTTTCCTTTTTTCGCTTATTTCCCTCGCGGCTTTAATGGACTTTCGATTCTAATCGAAGCACGCTCTTTACCCGCATCTAGATGCTTATAAAATTTCAATCGATCGTACGCGCGTACGTCTAATGTTTCACCAAATCTCTCTTTAGATTAGATAATTAGCCGGCTACCTCCCCTCCCTTCTCTCTCCCCTCGATTATCGCCTCTTCACCCGTGATTACGCTATTACTTTCGTAGCGATATCTTGGCCTCGACAGGGTAACGAGTTTCCGGTAAGCACGACAACAATCCCGTGTTACAGGTATCGGAGAAGCGGAACCGTTGGAAGGGAAACCGTTTCGGGGATCCGCCGGTTGTGCGATGCAGCTAGCGGATTTCGTACGGGATCAACAGGAGATCCAATCGTCGACATGCGAGCATTGCACTTTCAGGTAAGCTTCCCATCATCCTCTAACGGCACGAGTTTCTGAATTCGCAAATTGCGGCCCAATGGAAGGATTCCGTCGATCGGGATTCCGTCGAGGGTGTGCAAGCTCCTCGGGTATTATTTACGTTTCGCGCGCAAATGAATGGCCCTCCCCAAAACCGATTTTCCTCAAAATCCATACCGGCCTATCCAGCTTAATTTCTATCCTTTTTTCACGATATTTATATATGATCGAATGGTATTCTCGTTATTTTTCGTGAATGGTTTCGATAATTCTGATTGAAGAAATGAGC
>NW_006263864.1:2139262-2140918 GCF_000469605.1 Apis dorsata | reverse complement strand
TTTTTTTTTTTTTTTTTTTTTTTTTTTTTACAAATTCGATCCATTATAATTGGTACTATATATATATATATATATATATATATATATAATAGTTTGCGCAAATTTTTCACGAACGTTATTTCAAAAGTGACACTTGAATAGAAATCTGTTCCACCCTGTTTAAATATCACGATACAGAGGGTTGAAAATCAATGTATAAGAGATATTCTTTGGAAATTTTAGTGGATTAAAGTATTCAAGAATTTTTTTATTGTTGAAATTCAAATTCATCCATTTATCAATTTTTGAATATTTAATTAAAGAAAATTGAATAATACAAGTGATTTTTAGAAAATATGACTTTTATTAATTGATTTTTGAATCCTCTACGTGAGACAAGTCGTGTGGAAATTATTTTGAGAAATTCATTTTTGAAAATGAATTTTATCGAATATTTAAGAAAATAATAGCTTTCTTCGTATACTTTTATATTCTTCAATTTTAATATTGCATTCGTTTCAATTTATAATTATATCTTATATAATTATAAATCGATTTTATATTAGCTAAACTTAAAATATAATATAAAATTATATAACATCGTATATTCCAATGATTTCTCAGCTCTTCGTATTATATATATATTTAGAATATTTCGTATTTTTTTGCACATCATATACATATATTTAACTTTTCCTAAATATAATCTTATAACAATCAGATTACAATCTATCCTATAATATTTGAAATATTTAAAAGCGGCAATCGTTCGAAATTATATTTAAAGAAAATTCCATATAACGAAATTGTCGATCGTCTCTGCGATTCAATGTTCTCGTTGACGCGTTCAGAATACTTGGCGCGAGTTCGGTTATTGGTTTGGTGTTGAAGGACGCGAGGAAAAAATTGATCGATCGAATGGGTGAAAAAAAATTGTGATTAATGATGGAGGATGGTGACGCGTGGGTGACGGGATACTTGGTGCAAGTTACAGCGTACGGGGGACACAGTTTACATTCGATGGCCTGGATTATTTTTAAATATATATAATTTTGATAATTTTCGAAGAGGACGAGAATCGAAATTTCGTCGTTCGAATTATAAGATTGAATGAACGCGCGTCTTATCGTATAAATACGTGATTCGAATCGAATCAAAGCCGATGGAAAATATATGTATGGTGCAACTCATGGATAAAAATTCGATTACGTTGAAAGGGGAACGTTTTATTCATCTTGGCGATAATTAAAGATTGGCAATTTTTTCTACTTTAAATTTAAATAAGCTATATAATTTGTATCGTTGCATGTACATAATCTTGTATATATGATTTAAATGAACGATGGATGCTATTTCGTGGTGATTAATTTAATATTATCGTGATTTATAAATAAAATTTTTAAATTAATTTACACATCTCGTATTTTCCGAAGCGTTAATAATGAAAGATAATTCGCGACGTGTATTATATTTATTCGATATTCAAGGGATGGCGAAATATGGAACGTTTTTACTGACATGTTAAATATAACGTGAAAATTTTCACAGATATGGCGTTAGATGGGATACGTAGGACAAGCGGATATTAAAAATTTAAAGCTGTATTGTAAAAAGAAAAAAAAAAATAACAATAATTACGATAGCGGCGTACGATATTATCGTTTTCCCAATGAAAAG
>NW_006263864.1:2132060-2139157 GCF_000469605.1 Apis dorsata | reverse complement strand
AAAAAAAAAAAGAATAACGTATAACGTGTATTCGAGGGAACGAAGCTTTTACGTAACGCAATGTCCGGTTGAAGTTAAAAGCAACGAGTCGGAGAGTAATAACCAAATTTCTGATCGGTGTTTCGGAAAATAGACTGGAACCCGCCGTTTTTAATCCGCTTTTTACTATTAAACGAGACTGTGGAAACTGCGTTTGACAGCTCGCGTGTGTATTGTTATTTCACACCTACCGGTGATATTTAAAGAGTGGCTTGTTCAGGCGCACACCAACTGAATCACAAATACCGATTATTTGTATTAAATATTTATACAATCGTGGAATTCAATCGCGAAATTCAACCTTCGTTTAAACAATCCGTGCCCGATTAAATAACGAGATCTTCCTATTCCCTTCCTCGAAATCCTCGTTTATACTTCCGCTTTCAACTCCGTGTCGCGCGCGTCATCTTCCTCGATCCGTCAAAAAAAATTCGACGAAAGATATAGATACAGATATACAATGGATAATTCCAAAAGCCCCTTTTCGATAAATCTTTTCCACCGATTTTTTTTCTAATTAACCCAACCGAAGCGAAGCACGTTCGTTAACCGGTTCTAAAGCACGACGAAAACTTTGGTCGGTGAATTAAACGGGTTACGTCGTCCCGTTTCGGCCCCCCGATCTTTAACGCGGAGAATCTTCCGAGCGCGCGAGAAAAGACGCCGTTTAGTTCGCCTCTACAAATTAACCTTTCTTGCCTCGGTAAATTCGTAATTAGGACGGTGTGCCGTCGGGGAGGACGAGTTAAATCGGTAGAATAAAAACGCCCGTGGTCGGATCGTTTCGCGGTCGCGGCTGCATGCACCGACGGACGACCTCGGCCGAAGGTGGGTCGCCAGCCGTGGTCCAGATCTCGAGGAGTCGATCGATAAATCTTGCTCCTTTTCACGAGAGGGAGGTGGGGGGAGAGGCGGAAATGTTCCGTGCGATCTGCGGTCCAGGATATAAAGGGAGGAATTAACGTGGAGGGGGAAGTGTCGGGCGTCGTTTTAGCGCTCTGAATTTCCATTTAAACTCCTAATTAATTTTCATCGCTCATACGGCTGAGCTATTTATTAGACTAGATTCGTGGTGGGGTGGCGGTGATTTTCTCGAAGCGCGGGAGGCGGTTTCGAGGATCGTAAATAAAATTCGTCGCGCGGATATTAACGAGTAGAGCGAGGATCGGATTATTACTATTCTTTCGGATTGGAAAAGAAGAATCTTGGAGGAGGGAGAGTGTTTCGAGGGGTTAATAAACGGTGAAAATCTCTGGAGAGATAGGGATTTCTCCAAAGTCGTTCAATGTCTTGATGAATGCTCGCGCTGGACGGCGACGATCTTCGATGGCGACGCGACAAGGTAGGAAACAAATAATCCGGCGACAAGTTGGCGCTAGGTGCGCAGCAAAGGGGATCAGCGATGAATATTCAAGCTGATTATTTTCCAGTTATTCATCGGTTAAGTTGGGGCGTTCGAGACTACCGGCAAGTTAGTTACAGTGGCGCAGTTAAGAAGTTTACCGGTAGTGGTTGCCAACCCCCCTCCCGCTTCGCCTTCCCGTTGCCCCCTTCCGACAAACTGAGGATTTAACCAGCCTAGCGGAACCGTTTAATTTATCGCGATCTAATATCGCGACAATGCGGTNTTTGATCGATTCCTGTCCGCCCCGTTCCCGGAAATCGATCGAACGAGTCGCGAGGAGACAGAACGAGGATAAACGGAACGAGGGGAGGGAAAAGGGATTCGTTGGACTTTTATCGCGGAACGAGGGGAGGAAGGCAGCCAGGCGTATCGGTACAGTTTCGATGTTAAATTCAGAGGCCAGAGGGACGAGATGCACTCGAGACGTCTCCAAGGTGGAGACTAAAGTTTCTCTTGGCTCCGAGGAGACCCTTCTTCCCTTTGAACTCGCTCGCCGGGAGTAAATCATGGATTTAGCGCATGGGCGTAGGAGCTCATCCTCCACCGGCTAACTAAGCTTCGTCCTATGTAACGCTATCCCCTTTCTCGTTTCTCCGTTACTTTTTTCTTCTTCTTTCTCTTCTTTCTCTTCTTCTTTTTTTTTTCTTTTTTCGTTTTCGTTTCTATGTTTCCCCGTTTCGCCTACTCGTTGTCTTCCATTTCGACGCGATTAACGAGTACACGGGGATATTTTTCCATATCTCGTCGGAAAAGGTCTCGTATGACGCGCGGCTGAACCAGAGTGGAGAGATAATTCCATGCGCGAAATTCCCGGCGGAAATTTCATTTTCGTGCGTTCCTGGAACCCTGCCTAACCCCAGGGCTACGCTACCTTCGTTTGGAGAAGTTTGAAGCGGCTAGAATTGAAAAAGTTGCGGCCTCGTCTCCGCGCGGCCGGGACGGCCGGATTTTAATAATTCGCGAGGTGACAGAGGTGGCAGGGCGGTGAAACGGGGGAAAAAAGCGAACGAAGAAATCCGTTCCAGATGCGGATAGAAGAAATCAAAAGTTGGCCGGCCTGTCTCGCCGCAATCCACTTTCTCCCTTCGATGGCGTCGGCGCGCGTGAAACAAACGGGCGAATCGCCTACGCGCACGAGTTCGAAAACTACGCGGCGATGAAAGAGTTTACCTTCGGGGATACGCCCCTGTGTTCGCGTGTATAATATATAAAAAAAATTCGAGATGTATAAAAATAAAAACGAAAGAAAGACACGAGTTTGGACGAGTTTCGACGAGTAATTGATGTACCTATTCGCATGGATACCGTTTCGAAGTGTTTGATATCGGTGACCGGGATATGACGAAAATTCAATTGGTTCTCGAATCGCTATTGCTCGCTTTTATTAAAAAAAAAAAAAAAAAAAAAAGAAAAAGAGAAAAAGAGAGAAAAAAAATTGGAGAAAATAGCGGAGCAAAAAATGGGATCAATAAAGAAAGAAAAATATTAAAAAGTACGAAAAACTTGCGAAACCTAGATTTCTCGTCTTTTGAAAACTTGTATCACGTATCACGTTGCGCGTTTCGTGGCAACAAGCGAAATTGAATAAATCAACAGGAAAATTCGTCGATCGCGGGAAGAGCGAGTCCTGGAGATTGTCGATCGAGACGGAACAGCGAAGAAGAACCTCATCCACGTTGTCCCAGAAGAGGACGAATCGATTCGATCCGAATAGCAGGGGAAGTCGAGTCAGAGCCCGGTCGACTGTGAAAGCTTTCGTTCGCTCTCGATCGGCGTTCCTTTTTGTTTCAAACTTCCCGCCTATCCTCCACCCCTCTCCACCCCCTCGGTTCATCCATCGCGTGTCTCGCATCTCCTCTCTATCTTTCCCTTTATCCAAGAATAGCTTCGGTTGCCATAATAACCGCGCTGAAAGAATACACGAGACGAGTAATTCCTGCTCTCTGTGAAGATTCGCATCGCGATGTATATCCATCCTCTTCCGCTCTCTTTCTCGCTCTCCACTCTTCCCCTGTGACGCCCCCTCTCTCACCCCCTCGCTACCGTCCCTCTTTCTGGCTCCAGTCCACTGTTTGTCACCGCAGTTTCTCCGCTTAAGCATTGTGTCCCCTCTCTCTTTCTCCCTTTCTCCCCTTCTTCTCCTCCTTCTCCCCCACTTGCTCCTTCCGCTCCGGTCGCAGTCGACGCTCCTTCGCCCCCTTGTCGTCTGCGTTACGTTTCTCGTTACGACTCGCCGAGTCGTCCTTCCTCCCCGATCCTCCTCCGTGTATTTTTGGACGATGGATCCGAAGAAACGGTTCAACGACCCCATTCGTTCCCGAACTGGGACGCGTACGTATGCGCCGACTGACGAGCACCGGAGAAAATCGTGATTGATCGCCGTTTTACGCCAACCACGTTCCCTCCCTAACGAGGCCTTGTTTCTTCTCCTTCTTCTTCTGCTTCTTCTTTTTCTCCTCGGTGTTGTCGCCCACAATCGTAGAGAGAGGAACGAGAAGCAGAGACTCAGGCTCGTAATTGGAAAAATCGTAGTAGTTGCGAAGGAGAGATCGGTCGTGCGTTTGCAGGTTAGAAACAGGATGGGTTTCATTCTCGCTGTCAAATCTCTTATCGTTATCGAAAGTTGAGGCGTTTCGTGGGAGGAAATGCGACGCTCTCGTCGCATCAACGTCAGAGAAAACTTTCCTTTCCTTCTTCTTCCGCTTCCTTCTTCTGCCGAATCGAAGTTTCGTTACGTATCGTATCGCTCGAACGAAACCATACTGTTTTCGAGGGGAAAGAAAGAGAGGGGAGGGGAAAAAATAGGAGGGAAATAAAATGTGTGGAGAAATTGCAAAATCACCGAGTCCGGGAAATCGTCGGAAGTTAGACAGGTATCATGGAATTACATCTAACTTGGGGGAGGGGGGTAAGCTCGAAAAACCTGTTCGTGGCACTTTTCCACGTGCATCGGGGATTCCTCGACGGGCACACGCGTGTATATACCGTTTTCCCTCGTCGTCCCGCTGTCACGTAACCGATAAATATCACCTCNNCTCTCTCTCTCTCTCTCTCTCTCTCTCTCTCTTTTCGTTCTCATCTGCTCTTTCATTCTCGTCTCGTTTAACGATGACTGACGGAAAAAGAACAGCTAGATGAACTCAACCGACTATTTGCAATTTTCATAGACGACGTTCGCCGCGGCAAAATTATCGCTCAAAGATAATGTTAGTTTCCAGATATTCCTGTCCCAAATCTCCCACCAACCATTTCCAACTTATCTATCATTATCCAACCAACTGGACTCCCCAAATATTTAAGCCTGACACGGGATACATTTCCCATACATTTTTAAAACCCATCTTATTCATCCGATTTATTTATTCGAAATCCGAATTTTTAAATAATATTCGCAACGATCGAGCAAAGTTAAAACGCTTTGAATCGTGGCTAGTTTAACCCAACTTCTTTGGAAATCGTCCACGTTTACGATTGATCGAAAGCGTGTAACGAAGCGAGCGAAAAAATAAAAGTAGCGCTACCGCTTTTCCTGTTCTACGATTAGAGAAGAGCCCTTTCCCTTTCCTCTCCTAGCCAACGATAATATACGACCGAGATATTCGAACACAACAATCTCGATCCGAGACTCGTTAAAAGGGCCTCCCCGCGGAGTGGAAAAAATCGATCCCGCGGCGTCCATTCACGAGCACGAGGGGTGGATGGCTCGTTTCCTCCTCGCGGTTCCGATCGCGGGGCACACCGCTTGTGTGCCGCGTTTATCGATCTCGCATTAAATTAATGGGGGAGAAAGGGGGGAGGGGGCAAGTGTAATCTCGCGCGCGAAGTCAGTCGACCGCCACCAGTCGGCTCCCCTCCCCTCCCGCGTGTCTCTTTCCGCCCCGCGAGAGGGGCGGCGGACGTAATTCCGGACAAATTGACCCCATAGTTTAATGGCGCGCCGAGTTTCGAGCAGTTGAGCCGCGGTGGATAATAGAGGCCCGCCCTCTATATTCCATGGTGATAATGTTGGAAAGTCGCTCCCCCGCTCCCCTCGGTCTCGAGGCAGAGTGGAAATGGCGGAAGAACCGCCTTGACCGCGACATCCTCGATCCCGAAACTCGACTCGACGTAAATGGCTCGTGTATAATCGAATCTGACGCGTTAATTCGCGTTGTTGGGGGGAGGCAAGAGTGGTGATAAATTGGAACGGTTGACGAATCGCGCCTCCCCTCCTCCCCCAATCTTTTTTTTTTTGTTTTTTTTTTTTTCCGTTTTGAAAATAGGAATATAGGAAAAGAGGTCGAAGGAGAAAAATGGACAAGGAACGGATTTTTGTTTGGAAAGTCGAGGGGGAAGAGAGAAGGGGGACCGAAGGTGGCGATTTTTACGGGGGATCGTTTTACTGCGAGGATAAGCTTGGAGTTTTTATTCGTTCGAAGGATAAAACGTTTCGAATGATAATTCACGTTTCGCGATTCCGAGAAATCGTTCGATGTTTCTGGATCCGCGTTGATACAGAGGCGCAAGATATAAGAGGAGGAATAAAAAAAAAAAAAAATAAGAAAAGTGGGAAGAAAAAAACAAAAGGGAAAACCGACGAGTCGTTCGTTGAATGGATGATACTTAAATCTCGATAAAATCTCGATCGTTGAGGAACTTGTATTCCTCGAGTATCCACAGGATTGTTAAATCTATGGAAGGAAAAAAAAAAGGGGGAATAAAAGAGAAATAAAATGGCCTCGCTTAATAATGCGCGCGTAATGAAAGTAACAGAGATAGACGCAGAGATAGCATGCTCGATAAGAAATACTTTTATCGAAGAGCTGTAACGAAGAGAGAGAGAGAGAGAGAGGGAATGAAAGGAGGGCGCGAGTGCCGTTTAACCTCGAGGAATGAACGAGCCGTGTAATCGGACTGTCTACTAATTCAAACTACTTAACACTCGATAGACGTCCCGGCCAACTTTTGTTGCTAATTACTTTGAAACTTTCGATAACTTTGATTATCCTTTTGAATAATTTCATTAAAATCCCGATAACCTGCCCTCTCATATTTAATGCATACGCATTGCTCGTCTCGTAAACGAATCCCCCGTCGATCATCATCGTTCGTTTTAATCATCGGTTAAAACTCGTTATTAAACTCGAATGTCAATGAAATGAAACTGTTAAACCGTAGCCGAGGCCCGTATCTTCTGCTTGTTAGACAACCGTTTTAGCCAATTAAGCTCTCCAAACTGTCGACGAAATTCCTTTCGAACGAACAGCGCAGGACAGTGCATCGCGCAAACTTTATTTCGTCGCCTACGCGAGAAACACTCTTAAAGCCTACGCTACGACGCTCAACACACACCTATCCACGAGGCTTATCCTACTACTACCCGCACTAATCTTCCATTTCGCATCGTCTCGTTGCTTGCGTCGCCTATTGACCATCGCCCTTTTCTTTCACTCTCTCTTTCTCTCTCTCTCTCTCTCTCTCTCTGTTTCTCTCTGTCCCGTTTTAATTTAATGGCGGCCAGATAACGATTGGACGTGAAATATTTTAAGTAAATTAATTTTCTCGGAATTGTACGTACAGTCGTTGGTTCTCGAATCGAGGGACAGAAGGCGGCGCGACGTCGGTTAAAGCACGCACGGTGGATCGTTGGCGTACACGCGCGTACACGCTCTCG
>NW_006263864.1:2128795-2131992 GCF_000469605.1 Apis dorsata | reverse complement strand
CGGACAACCGGATCCCGCCACGAGCCGAAAGAGTTCTTTGGAATTTCGATAACGGCCCTGGATCACGCGACCGCCGGTATGCACGCAACAACGAGGGTGGCGCGAATTTCAGGGAAACCACGCTCTCGTCTCTCCATCTTCTCTCGCCGCGGCGTATAACGGCGATCCTCGACAAAAGAGCCGCTTCTCTCGATATTTCCGCCTTGAATTTCTAGCATTACGGTATCGAATTGCAGCTTCCCAGGCAGCCCAGCTTTGATCCGGCGTAATCATTTTTCCCTCGTTTTTTCTTTCTTTTTACCCCTTGCTTTTTCCCTCCTTTTATCCCTCCATCAGCTTTTTCTATTTTCTTGTTTTGCCGTGTTATCACAAAAGGGGGAATCCGGCAATACCGGCGTCCGCCACGCTTATTAATAGGCGAAAGTCGGAGAGAAAAGTACGAGGGAAACGAGAGAGGGAGAGAAAGAGAGAGACAGAGAGAGAGTGACCAAAGTGTTCCGCTAAAAAAGAATTCATTAACGCGAAAACCGTGCGGCGGTTTCCGATCAAGGTTTCTTTCTCAAAAAAAAAAAAAAAAATCTAACGTTCCTTTCAAAACTCTTTAACTTGTTATCGTGTGTACGTGCTTTCGCCATACGCGCAAAGATTTTCCAACCAACTCGTTTCTTTCTTTCTTTCTTTTTTGCTTTTCCTCCCTCGAGTTTACCCGACTTTCGCGACTTGCCCGAAATACAATCCTCCCCTCACAACTCTCGACACTTTTCACCAGACTCCCGTTAACGACTTCGAGATGCCTAACTCGTGTTTGAATTGGTAATTTTATTCGTCAAGACTCCCTGAGAACAATGTACTGTAATGAGAAGTCGGGTGGCCATCGGGAAAGAAAACGTTTGATTCGACGGGCGTTGATAGAATGGGGGAGGGGGGGGCAAGGTTATCGCGAGGGGTGGTAAAAGAGCAAGGGAACTGCAAATAGAGTGTGGCAGGGATAATTGCTCTCGTGATGTCACGGCATTTATCAAATCCACTCCCCGAGTTTTGTTCCAACCCCTTCCCAACCACCGGCCCGCCCCGACGTCGAACAAGCCCGAGGCTTTCCTTCGCCTTCGCCAATCTACCCTATCGTAATCCTTAACGATAAGACCAATTCTCCTCGACTGATCGTTCCTTCCACTCTTCCCCTACTTCTTTCCACTCTTTTCAACCGTCAAACTTTTGTATTCGTCACTTATCCCGCCATTAGCCTCGTTATCGTGTCACATCGTCCAAGGAACTCGTGTCTCCTCGTCCAAGATTTGTTGAGATTTAATTTTTCGGGAGCGCAAGATTCTTAAAAAATCGCTTCTCGAGTATTTTTCATCGATTATAGATGTTATAGTTGAGAGTAGAGTTTTATCGGTCGGGATGATTATACATCGAAAAATATATTTTGAGAAATATCTTTACGAGTGAATTTTACAATCGCATCGATTGTAAAATATTTTAAAAGATTTCTCGACGAAAGCGCTTTTTCTACATGTGGAAATTGAGAATTAGCGGATCGATATGGCGAGAATATTCATGTATGAGAATAATTTGGCGAGTTTGAAAGTTCGAATCAACGTCAATCATGATTAAATCGTTTTAATCTTGATCGAGGATCGACGTGTTCCTTCTTCGTCTCTTGTATCACTTTGTTCGAACCGTTTCATTTGCGATTCATTAGCGTCACGTGTTGCCTTTAATTAAAGTACAGAAAAAATATCTTCCCTTCTGACATTACAATCCGGAAATTATAAAAATTGCGCACCGGTTGATTGATCGGGCAAACAAATCGTTGCTTCTTGTTTTTATATCTTTCATAAATGAAAATATTAACATATTCAATGCAGCATCAAAAGGGAGCTTCCGCTGGTAGATATTGATTTTTATTAAGAACAAACGATGGAAAACGCGACGATATAAAATGGCTGTGCATACTGATACTTATTATATTGAAAATACGCGTGTGCAATAATAATTGAATATATGAAAAATTTTTGTAAAAGATCACGTCAATCTCAAAACGTACTTATTCACATCATCCGCATGATGAATCTATTAATCACGATTATATATTGTTCACTGATGGATAAGATATTTAAACTTCGATGCATTAGCATAGGCGTAGAATTCTGTATCGATATAATACAAAAATTTTTATATTTCTCATAATATGTATTATGATTCGTGACAATAGTTTAATTTATAAATATAATTTTGTATTCAAGTAATTAAGATAACTGTATATATATATACGAATAAACTGGACATGCTATAAATATGTTAATATTACATCAAAATGATTAATAGTTTCGAAAATATTTCAGCTTCCAGTCCTTGATTACTCTAACGTAACTTCGTAAATGAAAATAATTTTTACGATATTGAATATTCAAATTGTAGCTCTTCTATTACTACTGCGCAGCGTGTAGTGTCAGAATTGTCAACAAAGCGTCTGAAGTGAAGATAAACGATCCTCCCTCTTGCCCCTGTGTCGTCCCGCGAGACTTCTTTCCACCAGTGAACGGTACTCGAAGTAATCAAAGATAATTCGAGCACTTCGAATATTTTCGAACGAGCAAAGACATATTCATTAAAAACGTTGCTCGGCTCATTTTTTCCCGCGTTCTCATTAAGATCGAGGGTCTTCGTCCGATCCTGATTTCGAATGCTTTAATCGAAGTGCGCGGGAAAAGAAGTTTCCGGAACAACGAAGAGTTGCGGCCGCCATTATCTAAAATTTAATGTTAGTTTAGACGAGTTACTCATCGAGATGCTCATCGATTTGATCGGTTTCTGGGTTATTACGTTATTGTAATTCCGTGAATCTGTTCGATATGGCGGAGTCGCCTCGAAAATATCGACGCGAGACGAGCTTGACTCGCGAAATCGTGTTCGTTATCGAGGAGATTCAGTTCGTGAAACTAGATTTCGCTTCATCCGCGAAATAATACAAGTTAAAAATTTGCATTGAATCGAGAATCGTCGTGTTTTCGTAGTGATTTCGAAATGATTTCGAAATAGAAAAAAGTGTCTCTATTATTCGCCGCGATGAACGAATTATTGTGTAATCGAAGAAATTGGATCGAAATTTCCAGCCACTCTTTTGCCTTCTTCTTTTCTGGAATATATAATTCGATAAATAGACGAGTTCGTGGGAAAATTCGGTGCACGTT
>NW_006263864.1:2124304-2128704 GCF_000469605.1 Apis dorsata | reverse complement strand
TTTTTTTGTTCTTTTTTTTTTTTTTTGCCATTGCTGTCTTCACCTCGTCGTGAATAATTCAAAGATGTTGGCCGGGGCAAAAAATTCGCGAGGCAACAGGTTAACGGAACATACGTAAAGTTGTAAAACGACGGCGGAAGGAATATAATCGCGTACGGGACTGGATACACGAGCCTTTTTTTCCACGGCCGCTTAAGACGCCTCGAGGGGGCTAAATCCGAGACAAATAGATTACCACGGGATCTATAACCCTTGGTAAGGCCACTCGAGGGAAACTACATAAAGTCGTTAAAAGAAAAACTCTCGGTTGAGAGCAATAAGCGGTTTTATCGTCGCGCCACCGATCGGCCCTTTTCAACTTTATCGAAACTACTTCCGGCTCGTAATATTAATTCCGACTTATCCTTGCGGAAACTTCGATGTCGCGGCACGTTTGCGGCGCGAGGGAGGAGATGGGGGACGATCAGAGGAGGGGAGAGGGGAGCGTTGTCTCGCGCATAAAAGTCGAGAACAGACCGGGTGGTCCTTTTCAACGTAGTAATTCGACAAATTGGTATTTCTTTGAAAGCGCGGCCAACCGCCTTCTTCGTCGTCGTCGTCGTCGTCGTCGTCGTCGTCGTCGACCGAGGGAAGAAGAGAGTCAAATAAAGAAACGGATGAGGAGACGACGATGACGACGACGACGGTTAAGAGGTAAAGGGAACTGTGAAGCGTCTCGCGGCAGATGGAAAAACGGTAGGCAGAAGGAAAAAGCTCGAAACGCATCCGAGCCACTCGACACAGTTCTCTCTCCGGGACTGCAGAGAGGATAGCGGTTGGTACGGAGAGATCGCGGTGAAAATGGATGAATCGTCGCCGATATATCGTATCTGGGAATCGTTTTCCCGGTTGTCGATAATATAACTTTCGATAAAAGCCGGGTCCATTGTTCCAGCCTCGCGATCAGGGTAAGCGGTGGTGGAAAAAAAAAAAAAAAAAAAGAAAAAAGAAAAGAAAAAAGAAAAGGAAAACGTAAAGTCGAAGAAAAAACTGGTATTGTTTCTGGGAAAGATGCCACGAATCGACGGCGTGTGCGAGAGCGTGCTTGTTTGGTCGAACCAAGTTTTCCTGCTACTCGTTTTTTCACTCTTTTTATACCTCTCTCTTTCTCTTTCCTTTCTTTTTCTTTTTTCTCTCGTCTCTTTCCAGCGCGAGAAAGAAAATAACGGTTTCGTCTTTGATAAAATGAGAATTATTCCGGGCACAATCGAACGATTGCTTAACATGTTTTTACGCAATTCCGTTTTACGCTATCGAGGGATATATATATACACGGTTTAATTCTTCGGTATACGCGTTTTCGCTTGTTAATTAACTTTCAGCCGCTGCTGCTGCTCCCCTCCCCCCTTATGAATGTAAAACACATTGATAAAACTTGTATCAATAGGGGGATGATAACCAACGAAAGATAGCGTGTGTTAGACATACGTACGTACGTTTCGTAATCATTGCACATATATGAGCAAGTTAAGATAATATTGACCGGGGAAAATTGCGAAAATCGACGATTAATAATTCATCGGCGAGTCGAATGGTTCGAGTCGAGCAACGAAAAGAAGAGAGAGAGAGAGAGAAAAAAAAATATAGAAGAGAAGAAAAAAGAGAGCGACAGATAAAATTGAAAATGGAAAAAGAAATTACTAAGGGCGAAAAGTATGGTTATCGAAGCTACGTTAAAAATTGACTTGATCCTGAATCGTTTCGTCGAATACAGGGGTAGAAATCTATTATTCAACGTTGAAACGCACGATTAAATTTACGTCGGTCTCGAAATACGCAGCGGGGCGTGATACACGAGAAAATGTAGTTAGGAAATGGTGTGCATGCTAGCGATTTACGACAAAATAGCTCGATTAAGAGTCTATAACCTTACGATTAAAAGCAGGAAGGGAGGAAAAATATTTTTTTTTTACCTTCGCTGATGAACGACTTATTGGCAATCATCCTCATCGAGGATTGAAAAGCCAGGATTGGAAATGCGAAAAATTCGATTTACGTCGCGAATACGAAATCAAAGGTGTCGTAAAATAAATATACATCGAGTCAAGAATACCGATGAATTTCAAGATACGGATTTTTCTTCGGGAGATCTTTAAAAACAAAGAAAAAGAAAAAGAAAAAGACTAAAGTATCCACTACGAAGCGATCGTCTCGTTGCGAATCGATAAACTCGTCAACTTCGCTCGCCCTTTGATTTTACTATTTCGTAGAGAGAAGACTGGTACACGACTGCGCTCCGTGTAGCCGAGAGATCAAGCTCGATTGAATATCCCAGTCACTAACGGGTGATATTCCGATCGAACGTAGCCCGTAATCGAGTTCTTCGGTCTCATTCGTTGGACGATGTTACGATGCCTTCCGTTGCTTCCGCGGAAGATCTCGAATTATCAGAGGCTCGAATTTATAATATTATCGGAAAACACTCGCTAGGAAATCCTCGAGCGTCCTCTTATCGCGATAATACGTTACCCGTTTCGTGGATCGAGATGTACCCGCCCTTCCCCCCTCTCTCAAACACCACCTATGCATAAGCATCGGGCCATTGGCGAGATTAGAGACGAGAGAATAAAAAGCAACGGAGTTGGCATCCGGTTAAGCCGTAAACATAGTTTCGTATTTATTCAAGAGACACGGTATATCGATTCAATTTACGTAGGACCGAGTTTTCGTAAGCTGGGTGGTAAGAAACCGAGTTCCTGGTTGGCGTTCTGCCACAATGGCAATACGTCCGTGGCCATACGTTCTTTTTTTTTTTTTTTTTTTTTTTTTTTCTCCCCGTCTCCCGTTTCTCCGTCCGCCAAGTCTTAGGCAAATAACGGGGAAAGTTTACGGGGAGGCGTGAAAATCTTGATCCCAAAGTAAAGTAACCACGACTGACCAACTCGCGCGGTTCCTCTTCTCCCCCCTCCCCTCGCGCGAGAATAAAACGAGAACCTCGAGGCGTGGCCTGGAATCCGCCTCGACTTTTGAAATTTAACCCCGGAGGAAGATCCTTTCGCGGGATATATAAGTAGTTTTAAATCTGGCTTATGCGAGTAACGTATTGTCCCGGTATAAATTCGTCGTTTTAATAGGCGGGTCGCGATATTTCACGGGAGTTGCCTCTCCGAGCCCCACGTTACACGGATATACGGGGGAGGGGATGAACGTTACAAATAATGTTCCTCGGAGTGATAAGGCGGACAACGATTAATTTATGAGACCGCGAATACTTTTGTTAAAAGGGATTGAATAAAAGATGAGCGAGGAAAGGCAGCGGGACGAACGGAAAAAGTAGTTTCCTTTCCCTCCTCCCCCCATTGGAAGAGTCTCGAGTCGTGCTCGTGTCCCTTGTTTCTTTATTAATTCTTCCCTGAAACTCGAGGAAAAATTGTTAACTTCCCGACGACGGTTCATTAATTAAACGAACAAAGTTGAGATATCGATCGGATGCTAAGTATGGTATTGAGTTATCGAGTTAGAGAGAGACTTCGATGGGGTAGTTTTCGTCGTCACGTTCGACCGTGTTATTCATCAATCATCGATCAACTTCTCGGATTGCGCGACCAGATCGTGGCGATCGTTATTTATTTTTTTTTTCTTTTTTCTTTTTTCGATATATCGTAAACAGAAGAGAGTAGTAGGAGGATACGCGCTGGTAACGCGAATTGATCTTAAACGCGTCTTGGACGTGGCAACTAGGGATCGTCGAATCGTTCGTTCCCGCGATGAAAATCTCCGCGTGATCTAAAGTGCTCCTAATGTATCGAGTCACGTTACACTACACGTTGCATTACACAGCGGAACTCTCGAGGCCCGCGCAATGTTTCTGGCACGATCGGTTTTAATGGCGCCGCTCGGGACCACTTTTACGCTCTGCTTGTCGATTTCCACGGTATAGAGATAAATAGGAAGGGAAAGAGAGAGAGGGGGGAGGGAATGGAGAAAGGAAAGAGAGAAACAAGTTTTCAAGGAAAAGGTAAGGAACAGATAAGAAAGGACAATAAGCAGTTTGAAAATTTGAATTGTGCGAAAGATTCGAGCGTCCCTTAAATCCTGAAAATTCCAAGTTTCTAGTAATATTTAGAGATCAAGCCCAAACTGCAGAATTCACGATATTTCTTCGCGAAAAAACTTGATTTCCTTCTCCCTCTCTCCCTCCCAAAAAACAAGAATTCTTAAGAAAAAGTAGCAAGAAACAAGTCGTGTTGTTATATTTTATAGACAGGAGAGGAAACCGTTTTCGATATTTATTATGGAGTGTAGCTTATAGAGACGACGTTCCTTGCGTCTGTCGTCTGAGCGACAGGTACTGTCGACTGAAATTTTCCCACCGTTCGGCGAGAGAAAATCCAGGAGCAAGAATTAATTCTCCACTCGAT
>NW_006263864.1:2121901-2124112 GCF_000469605.1 Apis dorsata | reverse complement strand
AAAAAAAAAAAAAAAAAAAAAAAAAAAAGAAAGAAAAGGGGGCGACGCGCATTTCATGTTAACATGTAACAATTCTCGCGTGGCATCGTGTTCTCTCTCTGACGTGGTTGTTACTTTCGGATAATTACTCGTCGTTTCTACAGCGCGGTTCATCGGGTCTCTGTCGCTGAAAGCGATAGCTAGGTGGTTGAATGATTTCCAAGGGGTGGTGTGTAGGTGGATAGGTAGGTAGGGTCGATATTCCCGTTGGCCGGACGCGCGACAATAGCAAACTTCGAGGTCGTCGCCTCGGATCAATCCATTAATACGGCACATTAGAAAATCAATTAAGCCGCAGTCCCGCTTAATCTCGTGTCCGAGGATTTGCCCGGTAACCTTCCAACCAGGAAGAGAGGTGGGTGGAGAGGAGGATCTCAGTCGGCGAGAGCTGACGGTTCTCACCGTTCAGTTCGTGCAAAAAGAGACAGGGGGGGAAGGTCTCGAGGAGATCGAGACTTAACCTCTCTCTCTCTTTCTCTTTCTCTCTCTCATTCTCGCTTCCTTTATCCCATACATTTTTACGATCCCGCAAAAGTCCGCTGCGCAAGCGTTGTTCGCCCCTTACGAAAATAGAAGAGGTAAATCACTTCTCGCTAGCTCTCGAGTTTTGGGAAAAGAAAATTATGCAGCGTGGGAGGGAGAAAGGGATGAAGAGCCGCGTATTTAATCAATGAGGATATCTTCGACTCGATGCGTATCTTCGGGGAATAGACGCGAGTCCGATCTTCTCTAATCATTGCCCCTTGTTGTTTTATTACGTATTTGACGAAATCGTTCCATCGATAATTCCGTTTAACGAAACAGACGTACGACAGACGTTGGCATTCGTATCAATCAATTGGTACACCTGGTAACATTTTAATCGAGAAGCAACGGATCGATAAGGCACTCTCTCTGTCTCGATCCAGTGTATTGACGGTATTCATGAGGGTGAATTTCAATGGAACTGGTTACTACCGCGAACAGCAGAGTTGCAAGTTCAGTTCCCCTGTCGCTGTACGCGGGCCGCTCTTCCTTACCACCCCGATATCTCTCTGTCTGCATCGCAGTACGCAAACTTGGAAGATCCAGCGGGTTGAGTGCATCATTACGGATTAATATCCTCTTGAGGAAGCACGTAACCTAGAGCTACCATTCCTCGTTATCACCGTCGGTTACGTCAAACGAAATGTCATTTCACGGTTCCGCCTTCAACGTCTTAGGGAAGCTTCTCCGTCGAAGCTTGGTCACTTCTCGAACCAAATTAAATCGAATCGATACGGTCCTACGATCTTGTCTTTTATACAAATCTGTTATTATATCGCGGTTTCCCCTCTAAATATTTAACGTAAACTTTTCCGATTAACCGAGTAACGCTCGAAACGAACAACTTCTCTCTCCTTGGCAAAGTGAAAAACTTGGACAACTTTTTCCTCTCTTTCTCGCTGTATCTTTACCACCGTAAAGTCGAGTTCCCGAGACTCGAGATAAAATTTGAATTACAAAGATGCATAAAACGGACGATATCGCTATTTGTACCGAAGATCCGTTTCCGAGCGGTGATTCGAGTCATTCGGCTATCCGAGTCGAAACACACCTATTTTATCCCGCCGCCGTGTCTGTTCTTACTGTCGCGCATGAATGTAAAATATTCAACGGTGCCGAGTTCTCCCATTTACGAGATGATATTCCCTCCAGACAGAGCGTAACGCCGGCATAACTCTTGTTATCATCGTCGCCGATGTCGCTCAAGAGTTTCCCACTGGCGCGATCCCCGTCATCGTCGCGCGTCGCCGTCATTCCACTACGTACGCATTTACCTACATTTCTTCCGGAGGACGCATGCCGCAGGATCGAACGGCGCACGCGCACCACCGTTCCACGAGAATACCGTTAAACCGTTCGAAGTTCGGCATTCGAAATTTAATGACGGGCACCCACGCGAGTCGGACGCGTTTCGGGCCGAAGGAAGCGGACAAGTATCCCTAGAGCGAACGTTGACAAATATTTGTCGATGGTAAACGTTTACCC
The DNA here is from genome assembly GCF_000469605.1 of Apis dorsata. Classification (NCBI taxonomy): domain Eukaryota; kingdom Metazoa; phylum Arthropoda; class Insecta; order Hymenoptera; family Apidae; genus Apis; species Apis dorsata. Next base: position 2,122,063 of record NW_006263864.1, on the reverse strand, counting down.
CTCGGCAAAGCGAAACCTAAGCTCTAAAGACATATCGCGCTCCAAGGCTACGCTATTATACGAGTAAACTTCTACCCGGCCTGTTTGACATTCCTCGACGTCTCCGAGCAAAGACGTCGGGATTCTTTTCTCGTACGCGTCTCGTCTGCAGCTTAAGCGGGA
>NW_006263864.1:2121266-2121581 GCF_000469605.1 Apis dorsata | reverse complement strand
TTTCGTACGCATCGCCACACGTGGCGAGTCGTTTAAAAAAAAAAAAAAATCTGATCGAAGGATAATCCGGTTCTGTCTTGATTTTAAATCGATCAAAGCGATGCAATCGTAATGGCACGAGTGGCGTGTAGATACGCCATCGGTAGACCGTAGAGGTCTCTGCACCCGCGGTCTTCGTTATCCCGTACGTACGTACTTACCGTACATTTCACGAGGATACATTCCCGCAGGAGAGTAGCGCGCCTGCGCTGAACGAGCGGTGTCTCTTCGTCTCTCTCTATCCGCGTATCGCTCCCTTTTCGTTCGGTTCGTACC
>NW_006263864.1:2117349-2120996 GCF_000469605.1 Apis dorsata | reverse complement strand
AAGGAGGGGGTAAGGGGCGCGTGTGCCCTACGCGAGGCCGTGGTGGGGAGCGCTGCGCGGTCGATGGTGGGGATGCAAGTACGCTCAACAGAGAACTCGCGAGTAGTTTCGTACCAACTCTCGCGCGAGTCGGATGACGGGTGATATATGTTGAGCTCGTTCCCGTTCGCCGCCGACGTCCTTGCTTCGAGAAAGCGATCGGATTCGAAGCAGCACGAAAACACACGAGAGGATACCTGCTCGCGGAATCGGACGCGTCGCGTATTTACTTTCGCGTTGTGCTCACGTATCTCGATCTTTGCCTCCGTCCTACGTCCATGCATACGCGTTCTCGACGTTCAGTGCAATTTCGCGTAACGTCCACATGATTCGATCGACGAAAAACGCGCGAGTGTGCAAACGTTCCGCGACGCGAATGCCGTGATGCTGCACGGCAGTGGCGGAAGAAGATCGACGGGGCCACTCGACACCGTCTCGATCGCTTCCTCCTGACAGTATGAGCCTCGTGCATCGTCCTCGTCGATGAGATAGAGTGGTATTCCGCTCCTGGGACGATGTCATTCCAGTGATACGCAAAAGGAAGGAAGTTCCGATTCTATCCGAGTTGAGTGCGAATGTATGATCGGAACTACGTCGCGGACAAGTGTGCCCGCTCGTTGAGGAGACGCGAATAGAGTGTGAGTGTGTCCGCGACGCAGATAGTGTGCCATACTCGGCAGAGAGTGAAGAGAACCGTGTGGTACTCTGTAACACGTGTGACAATTTCCGTGAGGGATAGAATATCTCGGAGTGTCGGGAGGTTGACCGGCGAAGACGGTGGTTTCGGACGTGGTCGTATCGTGTCTGTCTGTCGTCGGATTATATTCTCCAGTGTTCTACGATTAATCGGTGTCCGTTGTTCAACGCCGATCGTGCCCACGTTAAGCAATGTTGATATAGTGTGCGTTAACCGTTGATTTCCAGTGAACAATGCTCGGATTCCTCGCTGCCGTGGACACCACTATGGATTTCTTTATTTTCAACACAGTGCCGATGCGACGCACAACCGCACACAGGAATAACGGGGATTTTGCGAGCAATAGATCGAGACGACGCACGACCGACAGGTACGTCGAAAATTTTTGTTTAACCAACCGACAAACGCCATGTTTGTTGATATTCTCGTTAGTTTCGAAGGTTACGACGATAATTGTAGTGTTGGGTCAGTGTCGGTGATGATGTGGTATTTCGAACAGGAATTCCTTTTCAAACAAATAGTTCCATTGATAATTCTCCGATATCTTGTTCCCGGGGATATTTCGAAGCGCATGTGTGAGAAGGAAGTAGAAAACATTCGGTGCAATGAACCACTACATGTTAACATACACGTGTCAACTTAATCGCGAGTGAAAAATCTTACGCAATCGTAATTTCGAGGATTAAAGAAAAAACAAAACAAAAGGAAAGAAAATAAAAACGAAAGACGAATCGTTGTACTTTACTGATTGACCAGGAATGGTTGAAACGGGAACAATAAACGCGGAAAACGCGCGAAAGACGATGATTTCCGATGGCATGTTCGTGTCGTGCGTGCTAAAATATTTACGCAGGATCGATATTCCACCATTGTCGCGATACGTGACTTGGACCGAGGTCGGGATCGCGTTGAGATCGCGTTCACGGTGATTCCGGGACAAGGGACACCGAGGACAGAGGGACAGGGAGATAAATGTAAGGCACGCGTCGTTATACTATCGATTTCTCTGGGAATAGGCCGGCGTTGCATACAGGGCGCGGGAATTAAATGGTGCGCGAGGGAATTTAATGCCATTAGTCGACGAAGAAATTTACGCGGTCGATATGAAAACGCGTATACCGTTAGATACGCCGGTGGCAAGACGTGCTTTAGATTGTCGCGGCCGGTGATTAATGATTGCGTTAATGCTCGACACATAATTAACGAGGGAAAGGATTTGTCGAAAACGATCTCGCCAATTTTCTTCGAGCACCTCTTCGCAAAATATATCTCGGGTTAAACTCGTGGAAAAGTGAAATCACGTGTTCCCCAATTTAATCTCGGAAATACCGGCGAAACGAATTTCGATCGGTCGACGTGTAGAAATATCATCTATCGCAAATACCATCTATCTCCGTTCCTCCGAGATTTTAATAAGCATCGCGCGTAGATATCTCAAAAATCCCTGATAAGCTTCGGTGAAATCGTTTTTGAAAGGGAATCAACGACGAAGCTCGTATCTGAAGCATTTTATTGCTTCAATAACGAACTCACGTCGGTCGTTTCAGCTCCGTGGAAAATCCTGAGTCACCGGATTACAAAAGCACTTTCACGGAAGCGCGCACGTACAAAGATAGGAAAAGATACGTGGTGCTTGCTCGAGATACGCGCCTCCAAGTTTCTCTCCATCGTCAAAGGGATTCGGTCAAAATTTTAATTTCGTCCTTTCTAAGGGCGGGCGATATTAAACGGCGAATGTACGAGGCCGCTGTTGTAATCTCGCCTTAAAGATACAGGATTAAGCGGTTGGCGCGTTGAAAAAGCCACGAAAACTTTATGTCTTGTATAATTTCGAGACAAAAGCGGCGCACAAAGTTATACTTGCTCTCGTGGCTGTTCGCCGACGAACGTACCCCTTTTTGCCGCGAATGTCAATGCGTACCATCTCTGCGTACCACCGAATTTGCCTAATGCTTGAAATCCTCGTGACCCGGTGTCTCGTAATCCGAGCGTGTATTTTAATTGGCTCACCGCGGCTGCATTTTTGGTGACGCGACATGATATAACGTCAGAGAAGATGTAACCACAATTTTAACCCCTTCGTTACACGAATCTCGGTTCGTTCCCTCTCTCTTCCTCTCTTTCTCTTTCTCTTTCCATTTTCCACTCCTCTTTCTTTTTTTCTTTTTTCTTTCTCCAACGCATGCAACATCTATCGTAATCCCATAGTTTTAATCGTATCGGTGGAAAATAGTTTTCTTTTTAACAATGGGATTTAATCGCGTAGCCAAATTTCTGCATAAAATCGATCGAACAAACGGACAACCCAATTTTCGCGACCTCTCGTTTTATCGACGTACCGGTGCATCAACCTTTTCCATTTTTCAGCCATTTCCTTCTCTAATGATAAATAAATAATAAAAGAGAAATCGTACGCTATACCAACGGTTCATTGATTTTCATTTCCAACGCGATTATATGAACTCTCTTCTCGATGGATTCATCGAAAAACTTGGCCTTTCTCGTACGAAATATTTATGAGATATTACATTAATTATAGAATACAATATAACAGAAGGCTCGTAGGATTCGTAGGCATATCGACATCGAACGTAAATAAACTCGACATTGGGTAGCGTCGATAACGAGCGGATGATACGTATTGATACGTATTATCCACTCGTTACCGCTTCAAAAAACGTCCACCGTATTTTCCGTAAATTTTGGTGAAACGGAGCGGAATGATTCCGAGTCGCGTAGCAACCGGAGAAGAGATTATTATTCGCTTTTATTTGAAAATAATGAGTCGCGTCCCGTGCTGCGCGAAAATCAACGCAAAACCCTGGTGCATTCGCGCGCGATACGCGCGTCTATCACTCCGGCAAGCATAAATATTTTCATTTTCAATCCAACCGATCGGATTCACCGCATC
>NW_006263864.1:2115909-2117058 GCF_000469605.1 Apis dorsata | reverse complement strand
AAAAAAAAAAAAAAAAAAAAAAAAGAAAAAAGAAAATGGAAAGAAAGAAAAAAACGAAAAAAGAATATAATATAAAAAGTAGAAAAAATAGGAGAGGTCGAAAAGGGGCGGGGAGGGAAAGGCAGTGTGGCGCGACACAGAAACACAGTGGAGAGAGAGAAATAGGACAGAATAGGACGAATGTTATACGCAAGGGGAATGGGATATTACCGGGACATTTTAACGGCCAACAAAGACCCGTCTCCGCTGAAAATTCGAACTTGGATACGATCCTCTCGTTCCGCGAAAATGCGCCCTGTCCCGGTTTTACCACCGAATACGATCGCGAGCAACGATTCGCCTGGAATTACTCGAATCGAAGTTCCAGTTTCGCGAACACCGGCAATTCCGGATCGAAAATAATCCTTTTATTTGCCCCGACTATGGTGGATATTCGGTATAAGGGAACTCTTTCTCGCGCAAATCCTTTCGCGGGATCTTTTCCAGGGGCGGATCCGGAGTTCGAAAAAACAGTCATTTGGAGGAAGGAAATAAAGAAGAGGGGGAAGGGGGGGAGAGAGAGAGAGAATCGAAGGTGGGATACAAGCGTTGATACAAACGACGAGACGAAGTTACTCGTGATAAAACGAGGAAAAGGAAAACGGGGCGCAGGGTGCTCGAAACCGTCGAAAGTTTGACCTGGTTCCGCGAAATTATCCTTCCATTTGGCAGCGGTGCAGCCAGAGGCTTTCTCCTCCGGTTTCTGTCGTAAACCCGACGAAAAGATGGTGGAAGCGGCATGCATGCACGCGTTACTCGGGATACGAGTAACCGGAGAGGCTTGCATTTCGTTTTCGAAATGAATCGAAATAAAGAGGCGTGGTAGGTAATATTACGTAACTTGACAATTTTAGAATGGTTCGAGATCGATAGCTCGTCGTCTCCTCGTTGCGTGGCTCGCTTTTTACCTCGATGATCTATCGATAGGTAGATAGACGGTAGGTAAAAACGAATCCGCGTCTTCGAGACTCGAGGCTATCTCGTGTTGGTATTCGACGAATGAACGATGGTATTCCACAATGGAGAACCGTCGATCGAGGATACCATTCGTGTCGTTAAACATCCCTCCCGTTTCGAAATTGCAACTATGCCAGATGGAGGTGTAGTGGT
>NW_006263864.1:2109820-2115686 GCF_000469605.1 Apis dorsata | reverse complement strand
TATATATATATATATATGCGTGCGTATTTTCACGAGGAAAGCGAATCGAGGAAAGCGAAGGAGGGAGGGGAGGATGGGCGAGACGTTGCATAGTTTGGAAACATTTGATTGGCCAGACCGGATGAAATGTTATCAGGGATATCTAACGCGTTGGAAACTCGCGCAAATTATGCGCGGATTTGAGTGATACCGACGGAAACACCGTTGCAAACAGAAGTTGCCGAAAGTTGGAAACCGCACCGGCGCACCGATCAGCGGCTGAGAAGGGGAGGTGTTGCATATCGGGAGAGAAGTTCCATCGCGCTGATCGAGCGCACGAAAACGTTCAGCCTGTGTTATTTTCGGTCAGCGAATTTGTGGAACAAATTTTCAAACGGGCCGGCCCCACCATCGGTTAACCGAGTTAAACGATACCGCGTTCTTTCGAGCTTTATGCAATTTCGCGAATCGTTCCTTCCCCTCCCCTCTACGATACGTTTTCTCAGCATCAGAATTTATGATGTTTGCGGGGATAGGAGAAGTATCCTTTTCTCGCGACGTCGTCGATCGAGTTCCCTTGCTTTTCACGATCTTCCATCCAGTTTCCATCTAGTGGAAAATAAGAAAGATCTTGAGAAAGCGCGTTGAAAAATGAAGATCGCGAAACGGATGGATGAGGCAAAAACGCGGAAGTGGATCTACGGTAGAGACATGTCGAAAACATTGACAAAGACGGCCACGTTCGAGCGAGCATTATATTATAGCGATTCGACGAAGAGGAGTGCAGGAAGCGACGAACCGTGAAACGTGGTATTGGACGAGAGAGGGAGAGAGAGAGAATAAGCGAGAGAGAGGGGGCGAAAGGAGAGGAGAAGAGGGAGGGGAAAATCGGTAGCGATGTTCGGGCCGATTTGTCGGCGTAAATTCACGGCTTTGGAGGAAGTAGACGATGATATAACGTTAGACGAGCCGGGTTGGGCTCACGAGCGAGGCCACGTAACTGTTCGGTTCGGTGTGCCAGGGTTGCCGGTGACCCAGCAGCAACCTCTCCTCTCCTCCCTCTCTTAGCCTCTTTCCTCCGTCTCTCGTGGTCGATCGATTCGCTAAAAGTAAATAAAATTCACCCCTTCGGCGTGCGGCGGCAGGCCACGCTCGTTGGTGTAAGCGTCAGTGCTGGTTGTAATGCAATAAATCAAACCGTCGATGGGGAACCGAAAGTCATCGGGCAAACTTGTGCTTCCACGTCCCGAGCTGCTTGCTTCCGCGCTTCGCCGAGCAAATCGGCCAACAAACTGGTAAAGGGTTTTTTCTTCCTCCCCATCCCCATAGTAGCGGTTAAGACGATTCTCCTTGTAAAACAAAACTAACATCGAAAGAGGAGGGAAGGGATCGGCGTTGCTCGAGTTGACCCAGCTCGTTAAGGGTCGCGTTTAAAAAAGACGTTCGATAGCCGCATTACCGTTCGACCAACGTCGATTCGCTTTAACCAACACGGAGCGGACGTTTGTTGCGTCGTTTTACTTACGGGATTGTCTCGATAGTCGGGCTTTAAGGGGCAACGAAATTCCTCGATGACCCAGTTCGCTCAATTGGCTCCAATCCGGCGAGCCAGCTACACTTTAAATCTAATAATTCAACTGATTAATTTTTCTTCCTTCCTTTCGTTCCTTTCTTTCTTTCTTCCGACAGCTTCGAGGATGTTTTCTTTTCTTTTCTTTTCTTTTCTTTTTTTCACTCTGGTTAGCTCCACGTTTCCGATCCGTCGAGAAACTTTTCTTCCCGATACTACGTTTCCAAGTAACGAATTTATCTAGGTTATTCCGCGTGATGCAATCCAGTTTAGCGAATTGAGTTTTAAACTTGATTACCGAGCCGACAGATACTCTCGGTATATATCCGCGAAACGCTTCGCTCGACGAGGAGAAGTTCGTACGAGTTGCGAAGAGAATTAATTTCACGCACGGATAGGACACGCGGCGATCGTCGTTCTAATGGTTAATAACGATAAAACTTGCCTCGTCTATTTGTCATTGTCGTTGCTCTGGTGTCGAGACACTTTTATACGAGGGGCTTTTAACATCCGTGAGATTTCGCGAGAGGTTGCGCTCGATTTCCGGGTTCGTCGAAACCCGTCGGAGTAAAGGGGTGGGGGAGCGGGGAGAAAAAGGAAGGAAACGGAGGAACACGGCGGGATGCAATTCTCGCTCGAGGCGAGAAAAGGAACGCTTGTTTCTTCCAATTCCTACGGTTGTTATTCTTCCACGACGACAACCCGCACCGCGGCAGATATCTCGCCGAGAATACCGTCGATAAATCGTCGACTGCGAACGAAAAGTCGAGTGTCGTCGAGAACATCAACCGATGTTTGAGTGCATCTCTTGGCGCGATACAACGCGAGAAGTGAAAGAAAAAACGAGTCGAAATAAAATGACGCGAAATAAAAATCCTATTAACCTTATCCCAGGAAGATTAATTAATTCGAATCGGAAGAAGAGATCTAACGAAACGAGAAATCTTTCGATTTTTTAATTTTCTTTGGCGTTGGATTGAATTTCAATTTCAATTCCATTTATATTTGGGAACGCGAGAGGGAGAAAATCATCGTTATGTTAATTCGCGTTGGAAACTGTTTTGACGAATGGCCCCGTTTAAAGCGACTTATTTTACGAATACGTAAGAAAGGTCTGGTTCGCTACGTCAGACGCGCTAGCTTGCGTAACAGGTGGTTCTTGGGAAGGAATGAAATAAAATTAATTTTTGGTTCCGCGAAGCGTGATATGCCCACCCGGTTGCACGGTAGTTCGTCACTGTCGGTGTTAATGGAATTACGGGACGCGGAGTTACCGGCGATCAAAGCTTGGTCGATTCCTTCTCGAAGGGAAGGGAGAGGGGTGGACAGCTCGACGAAATTAGTTTTCCACAATACGATAAATTGCAATAAAAGAGTGATGGTGGCACGGCGAAAAAAGCACCATCGCCCGAAAACCTATTGAGATCGATCGACCCACTCGAGATGCTCGCTCGTGCGAGGAGATCCACGTTTTCCCACGTTTTCGAGGGATATAATCGATGATAACTCGGCAAGGAATTTTCGTATCGTCTCTACATTTTCATTCAAACAATTCCTTTTTCGATTAGTCGATCAAAGGTCGTCGTCGATTAACCCGAAGAATAACGAAGTGCAATTTCAATTTCGACCTACACGCAACGACTCTCCAACGAATTTGCATCAGTCGTGGAAAATCCAGCAACGCGTTTCAAGATTTGGAAGCGGAATGCAAATATCCCGTGGGCCGACTTATAAATCGAGATCCGAGGAGCGGATGCTCTCCTCCTTCGGGCGGGAGGGTAAAAGTCATCGAAAGTGGGAAGGTTAACTCGATTCCGTCCGGGAGAGGAGGAAAAACTTGGCGGCGAACGATTTGATTTTCGTCGTAGATTCGATTCGTGTCCGCCGGATTCGCGTCGACGTAACCGACTTACCTCGAGACCCAACGTGTATTACGTTGGTCCGATCGAGTGTTTGCTTGGAACGGGAGATTTAAAGGGACCGTGTGGAAAAGGTGGAGGGGAGGACGATTTGCGTGTTTTAAACGCGTCGTCGTGAAACGAGCAGAGATTCGTGGAAGGAAAGAAAATTGCGAGCGTTAATGGAAGTATAGAAAACGAGATCGCCGAATGAAATTAACGTTCGTTAATTTAATAATTAAGTCTGGCAGCGGTTCTAATTAAGCGGTATGAGAGAACTTGGCGCGTATCGTCGCTTCTCTCTCTCTCTCTCTGTCTATTTCTCCTCCTTCCCTATCTTCGTTTTAATATCATATTAATGTCTGCGCGTTTATGTTCATTAATTTCAACTGGAAGCGTATTTTTCCAGTGATTAGGAAAGGAGGCTTCTTTCGAAGAGACGCAGAAGGATTTTCGCTAGGATTCCGTTCTCAACGATCAATCCTCGGTTACAGTTCCAACACGAGATGACAATTAACCGTAATCGATTAATTTGCGAATACTAAATATCCTCGCGGCTCGTGTTATATTCCCATTCCCATCCACCCGCGCGAACAGCGTATCCGCATGCTCGTCCATCACTTTGTCCAGCCGCAAATTAATTATCTCGTAAGCATTATTTTAATTAACGCGACCACCTCGAAAACCCATCCCCTGGATTTTTTTCAGACCAGCCACATTTCCGCTTTTCCCCGTGTGTCGTCGTTTTTTTTTTTTTTTTTTCGTCTTTTTAAACTCTTTTCAACTCTCTCTATTTTTTTTACTGGCCTCTTTTACTCTTCTTTGTCCTTTGGTGATTTTTTATGTAAATAAAAGTGAACGTATTCGTATTAAAAGATCTCGCGTGAAATAGAATCGACGATACACGCGTAATAACAGTTTGATGAAAATGAAACCGTTTACGAGACGAGACTTCGTTCTTACGAGACGAGTTTTTCTTCTCTGTCGCAGAGGGAATAACAATAATTAAATGAAATCAAATAAAGCTGCTCTCGTCGTTAGTTCTTTTCTTCTTCTCTTTTTTCTTAAGTTTTTTCTTCTCTTTCTCTCTCTCAACTTTTCTCTTTTTCCTCGTTCCACGGAGCAGAGAAGATCACAGAGAGAAACACGAGAATGTACGCGCCCCCTCTATGACTCGTCGTCATTAGAAGACGCTAATTGCGAGTTAGGCACGAGGATGCTCCATCTCCGAGAACAACGTCACTTTATATCGTCGGGGAGGGAAAGAAAGAAAAGAAAGGCCTTGGCGAATCGCGACGAGCTTCAAACGTTGGACGATGACTTTGCGACGATTTACTCGTAGCAAAGGAAAAAAAGAGGGTGAAAAGAACGAGGGATGAGAAGAAAAAAAAATCTAAAGTGCGACGAACTGTTTGCGGTGAAAATACGTAACGTACGTACGTTTCTCTTTTTTTTTTTTTTCCTTTTTGTCTTCTTCTTTTTTCCCTTCCTCCCTTCCCCCTCCCATTCTCTTTCGTAACACGACACGTATACAACGCGTGTGTAGAACGTAAGCGGATGGAAAACATATCCGTCGTTGTTATTTCCCCATTTCCTCTCCGCGTTACTTTAATTATCGATATTTAATGTGTTAATAATTATCGCGATACCGACGCGCGTAATCGATGAACGAGCGCTTTAAACGAGCACGGTTCGTAATCGAGAAGGAGGGAGAGGCGAGGCGAAGAGGGTAAGAGGGAGAAAGAGAAGATTCTCTTTTCCTCAGCTAGGAATCGTTACACGAATAATTCCACTTAACGCCTTCCCTCGCCGTAACTCGAAACGAAACGGAGACAAGAATAATAGAGCGTGGAACAAGATGGTTAAAGGTTAAGGCTACCCTCGAAACATAAATAAATGTTTGTATATGGACTATTTGCATAAACATACATTTTCTCATCGTATATTCGTGCCGGTTTGCATAAATAACGAACCGGGAAATACGGAATGTAAAATAGCCCCGATATAGTTTCCTCTCGCGCGTTAGTTTCCCCCATCGGGGGAGGAGGGGGAGGAGGGGCAGATGGGGACGCAACGTTGAATTAATAGGAAACCAAGAAGGACAAACGGTTTTTGCCTTTATCCTCCCCGCCTCTCGTTTTCGTTCGCGGTATTTCAACTGTCCTCTCTCTCTCTCTCTCTGTCTCTACCTCTCTCTCTCTATCTCTATCTCTCTGGATCGATTCACGAAACGAAACGTTTATTGAAACGGGTCCCAACGACCTAAATGGCCGCGATTAAGGACCCGCGTGTGTAACAAGCACCGATTCCGATGATCGTTAACGTCGTAATCGCGACGCGGCTTTCGAACGAAGACCTATTCGCAATTAGTGATTACCAGCGAATTAGATTATTGACTGGACGTCGATTACCGTCTACC
>NW_006263864.1:2106366-2109517 GCF_000469605.1 Apis dorsata | reverse complement strand
CGCCACCCTCGTCCATTCGTATCCGAATGGAAATCGTGTTCGAGCATCCGTACCGTTGCCCACGACACGCGTTATTTCCATGCTAATAATTCTCCGTGAAGTTTGTAACGGCTGAACGGCAATTTCGTATAATCGAAAAAGAAACCACGACTGTTCACCAATGCCAGACCATCTCCAAATACGATAGGCGGAGAAACACGGGTATAATTAAAATATTTCCTTGCTCGAATCGAGATATCCTTCCCCGACGATCCAACGATTTTTCCGCTCCCCCCCGAATCTTATCTCGTAAATCTCGTGATCGATCGTGGCTCGAAGTAATAAGATAATAGGTTTGTCGAGCAAACCGGAGAATTCTCGACTCTCGAATATCAACGCAACCATCCTTTCACTCGAGGATAAACGAGGATAATTCTCAATCTCAACAACGATTTATACCCTTCCCTCTAGGGTCTATCGACCAGGGAGGACGACTCGTCGGATTCGAATCGAACGTGTATAATTCCCTATCTATCTATGAATCGGGCGAGAGTCCGTAAGTTGTTCGCAAGTTGATCGAAGATGGCGCTGTACAACCTATAGTTCGGATCGTAATCATCGATAGGGTCGCGAACCAAGGCGGGTCGAGAAGTTGGAAGTAAGGAGAGCGCGAAGGGGGGGCGGGCAAAGTTGTTCAGTGGCAATTACCGGAAGATCGGGCGGAAAAACCGGCAGCGCTCGCGCCTCCGGATTCTCCTTCGAAGCGTGGCGTGGCCCGAGCGGGTAAAGTAACTATTCTCATTGCGGCGCGATAAATGGAGATCGTTTAAGCCGTCCACTTTTTTCCCCTCCCTTCCCAGAGATAAATGACCGGCCGTTTCGCGCGTCTTAACGTCGGTTTATATTTCCGGCCAGGCGAGACGTCGTTCGATTCCTTGCTTAATCGCTCGTTTATTCCCTTCGCTTCTCGAATTCTTCACTTTTGGATGCTGAGATTTTCTCATATCGAATATCCATCGATGGAATATGTAAGGAAAGGAAAAAGAAATTACGCGACAATCCTCGCCCCCTTTCGCGCCCTTTCCCTTTCATCTCGCATCTCGAACGCTTTCCATTTCGAGGGGGATTTTCTATCGTTGGTCCCAAACGGACGATATATCAACCAACGCCGCTTTCCAAAGTCCGCCTTATCGTGACGGCTCGCGTGCTCAGACGCGTTCGGGTAAATCGATCAATTGCCGTGAATTGGCCCTTTCGCTGTAATATCGCGGCGCGGTCGTTAATCAGCTGGCAATTGCCACCAGTAATCTTCCAAAGGGCCGAGCGACACGAACTCGAACGTACGATATATACAGTTTGATTTCGAAGCTTGATTATTTTTCGCCATCCGATGAAATGCGTGCGGTCGAAACCACATCTTCGAGTCTTTGCTCCTCGTCTGTACAGAGATCGAATCGATTCGAGGTTGGAACAATTCGAGAACGAAGCGACGCCTTCCTTTTGTTCTCTCTGTCCTCTTTCTGTTCTTTTCGAAAACCTTTTCCTTTTTCTATTCCCACCATCTCTTTTATCGCGTCTCCGTTTTCAACGTTGGATATATATATATATGTATATACACCCTTCGATAATTCATTGGCCGACGATACCACACGACAGGTTCCACGCAGCGCGACAGATCAATACGCTTTTACAATCGCTGCATGGAACGATAATTATTGCTACACGCGCGATAATTCACGACGATGTCCCTCGGTAGGCATCCGTGTATACTGTGCGCGACGGCCATCGGGAGAAAGAGACTTGCAGAGCGAGAGAGAGAGAAAGAGGAAGCAAATTACATAGGGATGGCGTACAACACGATACATTGTATTTTATTAACGTCAACGTATTAACGCGACGATGGCTTCGGTTATCGATGCTATGACCTTCGAATTTTGCAATTGTAATCTCGAGACAAGTAACGCAAACTGGATTCCCTTCAGGTTTCGAGAGATCGATAAATTTTCGTGCTCAAATTTTAATGTTCTTAATTAAAAGCGTATTAAGGCGAGTTTCGAAGGATTTCACGCGACTTGGCTCGAGCATCGCAGCACCATCCAACTCGAAGGGAAGATTTTTGATTAAAAGTTTGCACTTGGGATAAATTTATATATACTCTTCAAAGCCGCTCAAAAGCGAAATCGTTATCATTCGTCCATTTGTCTACCTAGAGGAGAGGATCCACTCCCCGCCACTCGATTCCTCGTCAACGGAGATTTCGTTTCTACGGTCAATAATCGAATCGTCGTTTGCGAATGATAATCGGCCAGTTCGCTCATGTTTGAGACGAACGAGCAATTCCATGGATAATACCGACCGATAAGGGCAAAGGAAGATCCTTCTTCCTAAAGACCATCGGCAAACGGTGATTTATCTGGACGTATGGAAGGATGGAGGACGTGCATTCGCGCCAGACCCCCATCACCCTTTATCCGTTTCCACCACCGTGACGCCTTTTCCTTGTAATCGATCGACGATTTATATGCTCCTTGCTTCTCGTTCTTTTTTTCTTTTTTTTTTCTTTTTTTTTTTTTTCCCCCAACGCGTTTCCATCACGGTACACGAGCATATATACACTCGTGTGCATTCGTTCGTATCCCATTAACTCGTTAATTGATCACGAAATTATTCGCGGAATGTTTATAAGAAGCGAGATATACACCGAGTGTATCGAATTCAATTCGAAACATCGAATATTATCATCACGCTTGAGAACGGTTTTCCGCGTTTCCATGCGTTTCCACCTAAATCTGTACAATTATAATTATGATATTCGCATTATTGTAAATAATCTTCTGTATCGTAGTTGGTATTCGCGGTTTCGCGGATGTTATATAAATGATTCCGCTCAGTCAGGATTTCGTGTAAACTTTTCCGCGTAATTAATCGCAAGCTTTTTTGTTATTTCTTTTTTTTTTTTATTTTTTAAACAGAGATATATCCAGAAAACACTAGATGTACGGAAAAATGAATATAACCCTTGATACCTTTATATCGATTTTTGTTACGCGTTTCAGAATCCTTACCTTCCGACCAATTAATTATTTCCTTAAAAGCGTTCCACGCTTCACGCGATGTTCTACTATTTACGATCAAACGGTATAATAATAATTATAATTTTCTGCAACTCCAA
>NW_006263864.1:2104778-2106228 GCF_000469605.1 Apis dorsata | reverse complement strand
ATATATATATATATATCGTTTTCTTTTTAACGCATATAAACAACGAATAAACCGTTCGAAGAAAATATTTCGAAGAAACGTCAAGGAATCCTCCTCTCTCTCTCTAATAATCGAATCGCATCGTATCCCCATTCTTTTTCTTTCTCTCTCTTCTTTTCGACTCTCTATTTTAAACGCGTAAAGCAGAGGATTATCTGTTGGCCGAACACGAGGGAAATATAACGGGCCAGCTATTCCGCCCAGATCGGATCCGACGTGTCCGGTATTTATAGCGGGGATCGGCGCAAAGTATTGCGGCGTTGCACGCGCGGCCAATATGCATATCGCGTTCAACGTGTAATTAACAAGCTCGCGAGAAACGGGATTTTAGCGCGGTAATCGAATTACTTGGTTCTACTTGGAGGAGCGTGGCGGGTACGTGGCCGGTGATAGGCCCTCGGACCACTGTCCTCCGATCGATTTTGCGCCGCCTCGTCCCGCCGCGGACGATTCCAGTCGACCTATTACCCGACCGTATCTATGCGGCCTATCGCGGAGAGAAGGGAACGAGATAACCGTGCTCCGCTTCTCTTCCCCCTCCGGCCGAATCGATACGAATCGAGAATTATTTCTCGAGGAATTTTTCACGAGAAGATCGAGGATCGGAGATAATCGAGGACATGTGTCGATGACGAAGTCGTCGAATTAAATAAACCGGTAACACCGGTTAATTCCGTCGCTGCGTGAATCGGATGTATCGGGTTAAAACGAGTTTGGTAATACGCCACTAAATTTTGTTCCTTGGACGGTACTGATAACGTTTCCATCGAGCGTTTCTCAAGGATGAATTTTATGTATACGAATCCTTCCAAGGAACAGGTTACGTTCGATTTTATATTCGAACGATGTCCACTCTCTCTCTTTCTCTCTCCACTGTTTCTTAAGATATTAGAGACAGGAAAAGGAGGGGGAAAAATAAACGCGTAATATACGATCGCCTCGTGGCGTTTCGAATCGGAATTAATTCTAACGAGTGATGATTCCGTGTGCCCGTTTCGCTCGATTTTTCGTGTGCACGAAACACGAGTCTGCGGGCGCNGAGAAGCACGAGCCTCGCGCGGGCAACAATCGAAACGGGGGGAAAAAAAGCAATAAAAAGGGAGAGAGGGAAGGGGAGAGGAGGAGGGAAAAAAAGATCCGAATGAACGCCCCGCAATGGAGGGAAAGGCGGAAAAAAAGAGAGAGAGAGAGGTAAAAATAAAACGAAATAGAACTCGAACAACAAAGCGGCGGGACCAAATTGATCGTTAAGTGCGTGGACCGCGTTCGATCGATTGATTGGTCCGCTCGATAACCGAAATCGATGGAGGGAGGGAGATCGGTGCACTCACTCGCGCGGTTGTAAATCTCTCGAGATGGCGATCATAGGGTGGACGCCAATTAACAGTGGATTATGCGAATCAAAATTAGC
>NW_006263864.1:2101249-2104298 GCF_000469605.1 Apis dorsata | reverse complement strand
GGCGTGGCTACCGGCGGCGACGGTGTGCGTTCCTCCGCACACGGAGGAGGGGAGAGGCGCCGTTGTTAATTACACGCCGTTAATTGCACAGATATCCGCGATACGCCGGTAATCTCGGCCGGAGAAGGAGCGGAGGCGGGTGAGCGGAGAGCGTGCACTTAAACGGCGGCGAGCATTCGTTGCTCGCCGATTATCCGTCCGAGATGGGGCCAGGGAGGGAGGGGGTTGAAACTCGCCTAGCATCGCCCGTATAACCCTTCGGGCTATACATCGTGTATTTTAGTTTGTTTGATCTGCCTACGAGGAAGAGAAAGGAGGAAGAGGGAGGAGAGTCGGATGACACGGAGAATGTAACTTACGATTACTGGGAAATTTCCTGTTCCCATCTCAACCGTGCGTATTATCGAGCAGGTTTCGAGGACGCGCGAGAAAAGCGGATGGTTCATCTAACTTGACCGTTTCTCGGGATGGAACCTTGTTTCACACATAATGGGAATTGGGTGGTTTCTGTGAAACGGGTGGAGGAGGGGCAAGAGGAGGTTTCGATAGTCTCCACGGACGCGAAATATTCAAGTTGAGTCAATTTTATCTATGGGGGCGAAAGTTGGCCCGATTGTTCCGTGTTCCGTCCTCGTGTATTTGTCGTGGTGGGCAAATTTCTTAAAGTTAAACTAGCCTTGATATATTTCTCTCTCTCTCTCTCTCTCTCTCTCTTTCTCGGTACGTATAAGGAATTTTGCGGAATGGTGAATGGCGTTGAACGTTGAATTCCAAGGCGTGCGGCTGCAACCGATCTTATCGCGCGCTGTTCTCGCACACGAGAACGATTGTTCCGGCCGATAATATAGGCGGTACGCCAGCTAGTGTTCCGTGTAACGGCGAGAATTCTCCAGTCCTCTCGCCTTTCGTGGGCAAGAGGCGCACGCCTTTTCGTGGGCTGGCTGTGGCACGGCCGATGGGAACGATGGGTCGTCGGCACGGGCGTACCGCCATCCATCTCGAGGGGAAATAGAGACTAGGCGAGACTGAGCGAGCGTCAGCTCCGCGTACCGGACGTACGACTACCCAGAGGTGGATATATTCGATGGTTGGATCCCGAGACTGGCTCTCGAACTCGCGCGAAAATCAAAGCGCGTGCATACCGGCGTATCGTCGTTAATTTATTTCCGATACGGGGGTAATTTCGATAATTAACTCGAGGATTCCACGCGAATTTACGGAGGACGAAAGGAGGGAAAAGAAGCGAGGTGGACGGGAGAAAAGAAACGAGATAATTAGTCGCGCGACGAACGAGGATCGCCTATCCATATTTAGCGGTGCCACGCGTATTTTTCTTCGTCCGTGATCGGCGAAACCAGTTTTTCCAAGGCGACTCGACTTCGACCCGAGTGCCACGTCCTAATGAGGGAGCCTATCCTTTCGATAAGATATTCTTCTCGTATTCGTAACGCGTTTCGTTCTTCTCGTTCCAACCACCATCTCCGCCCGTGATCCAGATTCGTTTCACGGTTCCCGTGGGAACCCGTTCTCATCGGAAGGCGTAGGTAAAAGTGAAAAGTTGCGCGAAGCTAGGGGAGTGGAAGGGAGAGGGAAGGGCGACGAAAGCGAGCGTAAAAAAGGCGAGCTCTGTTACGTCTCGGCGGATAATATCCGCGTTTGGCCCGCGGCGAGGATTCACCACGAGGATCCGCATCGTAAAACAGTTTAAACGGAAAACATTGTAGAGTTTTTGGTTGGACGGAGCTATTACGAGCGCAACTTGGTCGGCTGACGAGTTGGAAATTTATCGAGCAGCGACTACGCGGCGCCAAACTACTTTTCCTTGCTCTCGTTTCTCGAGTCGGTTTTATAGTTTTATATACAACGACCGCGACGTTCCTTTGCCAACCTTCGCCGACCATCGGATCCATTTTTATCGTTCCTCTCGCGTAATTCCCTGAAGTCATCCGGGGAAAAATTGCCGTGGCGCCAACACGTCGATGAAACGAAGTAGTCGATAGTTTCAGCGCGAGACGTGGACAATGCTTGGAAAAAAAATCGAGAAATTAAACAGGACGTCGAAGTCTGCCCGCCATTCTTTCCTCCATCCCTTTGTCGGGCCTCGTCCGATATAATCTCGTCGAGCCAGATTTGATCGATTCTTTTCACTCTCCCCCCCTCTCTCTCTCTCTCTCTTGATCCACTCGAAAATTTTTTTCACGAAATTTCGTCGAAAAAATGGATACGTTGGCCGTTGTCAACGGCGTGTTGTGCGCATTCTCGTCATACCTATGTCATCGCGCGTTCACATTTTGCCGTCGAACTTTCACAGGCTATCCGAGCAGGGAAATGGCGCGTTCGTCAGTTGAGTGCATCCTCATTATGGTCAACTCGTGTAACGCCCAACCGTGTCGCCGAGAATGTGAACTTTTCGCATCAGGATCCGAAATGTATCCTGTACGCAGAAATATCATTTTCACCGCGCGAATTCGTTTCCAACACGTAGAAATCATGCCAGGCGAGAACAGTTTCTCGAAATTACAATACTTCGAAAACTCTATACGATTACACGTTTGCTCTTTCAACCTCGCTCCCGTGCATATCCCAAATTGGAAATGTATTCCAATCATAATACAACGTGTATCCTCTTTCAACGCTTCTCCACCGTCGAAATTCTTCAATAGAGATAACGAAAAATCGCTCGATTTCCGTCACTAACGCAATTGTTGTCGTATCCTCGTTCCTTTTATCGAGTACAAATTCGGTGAGTATAAACTCGTTTCTCGCGCAGGAACCCATCGATCGAACGAATTCGAAACGCATCTTATTATTCATAGCTGTGCACTCGGAGCAGTCACCCGGTGAACGCGTGAAATTTTCACGCCTTCCTCTCTCCCTCTCCCTCTCCCTCTCTCCCTCCCTCGCGCGTTTCCACCGCCCATATCCGATTCTATTCCGCGCGTCGGATGTTCCGGCCCGGCAGATATCATTCGCCTTATTTTAGACCGCCGACTATCTGTCATGAATTTCCACGCGAACGATGCCGCACCCGTGATCCTCCCCTCTCTAT
>NW_006263864.1:2099826-2100788 GCF_000469605.1 Apis dorsata | reverse complement strand
CCTTCATTATCCGCGGCGGTCGACCCGCCACGACACCACGGACACCGATTACCGTGAAATTTTCGCGTCTGGCCTCCTCTCTCCTGCTTCCTTCCCAATAGGAGGGCGTCCCTTCCTCCGCTTCCGCGCATTTCGGTCGTTCGAATTCCACCGGATTTTCGTATCCGGTGCCGCGATATCGAGACGAGTCGAATGCAAATGCCTGACGTTTCGCGCGACGTCCTCTCCTCGCGAGCGAGCAACTCGTTGCGATCCGTCATTTGCGTCACCGTACTTTAGGGGGTTGCTTCACTCTGCTTGCAATCTCGATCCTGTCACTCGAGAGGGAGAGAGAAAGGGAGAGTATCCCGCCACGACGAGATTGCACGGAACGATGGAAAGTGTCCTTTAGATAGGGACGATGGAATCATCGCCTTTTCGTTCAACGAGGAATCGTGTTATTTCGGGATACAGGGGAATAATCTTTCGTTCATCTCTTTCTGATCGATTGGGAAAATACGATTATGCATTTTAACTATATTCGATATAACGATTCTTTGGTAAATAATTTAGAAGATCTGAATCGCGACATCACGATACGATAGCAGAAGGATCGATGGTAAATAAATCGCTAAGGACAAAAGCGATATCGACTGCGAAAAAAAAAAAAAAAATAAAATAATCGCTGAGGATAAAAATGCGATCTCGCAAAGAGATGTAATAAATCATACAGGAATCGCAAGTGTATAACGCGGGCGAATATAGCTCGGCTCGGTGTAAGAGCGATCGCAACGATACATCCGGCGTAACGATGTTTTTTCATATCACTCCACCGGTCAATCCATCCCAGAACCTCGTCCAAACCATTATACGTCACTGTTAACAAATTCCATTTGTTTCGCTCGTTACTCCAGCGCCATCCCTGACAAGCTCATACACTGATAATTGGTTGCCTTGAATAGTCGCGAGAAACGCGATCCCCG
>NW_006263864.1:2097464-2099791 GCF_000469605.1 Apis dorsata | reverse complement strand
CGATTGTGCCCATTGTACCGCGCGGAGAGACAGAGAGAGAGACAGAGAGAGAGAGAGGGAAAGAGAGAGAGAGAGCGAGAGCCCGATGCCAATCACCGTTGACCGGCCGTGTGACACGCCGGGGAACACTCTCTAACGCGGTCTCCCCCTCCCCTTGCCCCTCGAAAAACGCGGTTGGCCGGCCGTGCGANNAATCGTGCACGCCGCCTCCGCTCGGATCGATCAATCGGAGCGTGTCGCCGCGTCAAGACGAGCGACCACCGATGCGCCAACAATAGGTTAAAAACAATTATCGAGCGACGCGCGGGAAACGAGAGAAGAGGCGAGGGCGCACACGCGCGCTCTCACACGCGCGCCGTTCTCGTTGATCCCCGACCGGACGGACGGACGGACGGACGATCCGGTAATTGTCTGTCGTGGCAATTAATAGTCGGGCCGTGCCATTTGTGCGGGATGCGAGCAAACGGGCCGAAGGTAAATATAATTACAGTTATATTATTCCTGGAAAATCGAGTGTCCACCACGCGTGATGACGGACCAAACGGTGGTAATAGTAGTAGTAATAGTAGTCGAGGGAGATACTCGAAAATTATGATTCCGCGCGTTTCCACTGTCTCTCGCTCTCCCTCTCCTGTCGACCAGCTCCATTGTACCCTTCTCCCCGCCGATTTTTCACCGCGCCTCCCCTCCTTTTCTTTCCTTTCTTTTCTTTCTTCGTCGCGATCGCAAGACTCGGTAGCGCCGGTTACCCTTGGAGTTATCGCGAGTTGATGCATGGAGGATCGTTTTTGCGAACGAGGAAGAGATTCTCCCTCTGTCTCTCGACTTCTTGCTCGTTCCACGGGTGTAATTTCTAAACGATAAGGGCGGCGACACGAATGCAAATATACCCGGAGAATACGGAATCGAGTCGAGTCGAGTCGAGTCGAATCGAATCGAATCGAATCGAACGTTGAAAGAGACAACCTGTAGGTTCGGTGTGGCCTCGAATATCGCTCCCTACGTTCGAAACGTTCGCGAAAACGATGGCGTGTTAACGAAGTTTACAACGTAGCACGGCAACGTTATCGCGAACTCGTTACAGGGGGGGGAATTAAAACCACGAGATAAACGAGTCACCTGCACGTACGTACGTACGAGTTGCCGAGTTCGAGTGTATCCGACGCTTCGCCTCCCCGCAACTTGCCGTATCCACGTAATTCCGCGTAATTAAAGCTTTCGATTTCGTACGTGTCCCCGATTCGAATTCCCCCTCCCCCTCCTCCTCCGCCCACCGTCAAATCAATCTCGCCACTTTTCTTCCCGTTTTCGAACAACGCGCGATTCCACCCTCGATAGACGCAACGAAACCGCCACTCGAAAACTCCACTCGCTCGCTGTATCGCGAAACTTTGCTCCTCTCCGTATCGGTATCCATCCATTGCATCGCATCGAAATTCCTCCGCGCGTAATTCGCGATCGAAAGTGTCGAAGTCGAAACGTAAGGAAAATTAAGTTCGGGGGTTAGTTGTAGTGATAATCGGGTGAAAAGCGGCGAAGCGACGGTCGTGAAAAACGAGTGGAGGAGGGGGGAAGAGGGGGCGGCGCGCGATGTAAACGTGCGTACGTACGTTCCATCTGTTCACTCGGTGTTTGTTACGTGCTCGATCCCTCCATAGGTACTCGTAACGATTGCCACTTTACTCGCGAATAACGGCGGGGAAGGGAACCGGTTATCGAGGATCGCTTTCAAGTTCGTTGGAAACTTGTACGAATGCGTATCGATAATAAAATAACATTTCGGATCGAAAGTTTGGAAGGGGATATATATATATATATATCGAGAAAGTTGACCTCCTTGGAATTCATACCTCTTTTTTCCATCCCCGTTTCCTGTTACCAACTCTCGATCTAGGAAGGCGAGACGTTGTTGCTGGCAATACGCGAAAGCCGTCCATCGAATCGAAACGATAAACGGGATTTCCGAATACGGGCGACCAACCGCGCCGATTTTTCACCGTATTCTTCTTCGTCCCTGTCTACCCCCTTTTTTTTAAAAAACGAGTGGACGATTTCTCTGATTAACGATATTCGATATGCCCCGAAAGACTTAAGTTTGAAAAACGTAGTTGTATCAAAGGGCGGTAAGTTTTCGCTCCCGTTTCTTCTCCGGGCCGGACGTGACTTTTCACGTCTCAACAATGGCGCAAGCTGTGTTTCCGCAGTGGCACGTGATCCGAAAGCGTACGGGGTCACCCGGGTTCGTGTTCCCGGGGCGACGTGTTTCACATACGACCGTTACACGACCGCTGCTAATTTCTCTCCTCCGCGAAGAAGTTTCGCCGATT